>NW_017307317.1:416032-456200 GCF_000935625.1 Nanorana parkeri
TATATATGAATGTAGCTCCCATCACCTTTTGTGAGGTGGCTACTAGAAATTCAGTGATTGCCAGAGCTATAGTCAGTCTGTCTGAATTATAGTTGGCATTTGTCTGGTTAATTCCAGGTATTCTGGCATTGAGTGTACTTGCCTAAGTGGAGTGTGACTCTGCTGCAGTGTGGGACAACCAATGGGGGACACTGTAAGTGTGTGTGCAGTCCACCAGCCAATCACTGGGTCTCTCATGGCCAGTGTTGCATGCTGGGACAGTGCGTATAAGGTCAAGGGAATTGCCACGTGCTCAGTCTGATGCCAGCCATGGGTTAGTCCTGGTTAGAGTGCTGTCCAGCCTGCCCCCAGGCCTGGGCCTGGAAATGCTAGAGTGTGGCAAATGCTTCACTAGGCCTCAAATGCTTCGCTGTATTCTTGTCACATGTATGTTGGCAAAGTTTGCGGCAGGGTTTTTGCATCGCACTGCCCCATTCTGTGTACGCTCCTGTTCTGAGGTCAGCTTACTGCATACCAATCTTTTTCTCAGGTTCAGTGGTTGCTTATAAGCCACAATTGGGGGCTGAGGGAATATTTCTTGAAGTAGTTACATAGTATTTGGGGTTGAATAAAGACATACGTCCATCAAGTGCAACCCATATAGGTCCAGAAATTGTCCAAACGTTTCCTGAACAAATCTACACTCTTGGCTGAAATCACTGCCGGTGGCCAGACCTTAACCGCTCTTACTGTAAAGAACCCTCTTCGCCCATTGTGCTGGAATTTTTTCTCCACCAACTTTAGGTGGTGGCCTCTAGTCTTTGTAATGGAGTTAATCTCAAACAGTTTGTTGCCAATGTTGCTGTCACCATTGAACATCTTGTACATCTAATCTCCTGACCATTTAATCTCCTTAATTCCAGCGTAAACATGTTTAAGGTCAGAAGCCTTGTCTCATAGCTCTGGTCCTTCATTCCCCTAATTAGTTTTGTTGCCCTCCGCTGGACTCTCTCCAGTTCAAGGACATCCCTTCTCAGTACCGGCGACCAAAACTGGACCGCGTACTCCAGATGTGGCCGAACCAACGATCTATATAGAGGCCCAATTATAGACTTGTCCCTGCAATACATCCCCTTCTTAATACAGGACAAGACCCTGCTAGCTTTGTTTACCGCAGCCTGGCACTGCAAGCTACCTTTCAGTTTGTGGTCTGCAATGACCCCCAAATCTTTTTCTATTTCTGACTCCCCCAGCGGCATACCCATAATTGTATAACCCATTTGTTTATTTTTATGTCCAAAGTGCATTACTTTGCATTTATCGACATTAAACCTCATCTGCCACATTAATGCCCACTCCCCCTATTTTATCCAGGTCCTCCTGTAATGTTATATTGTCACGATCCGTTTCTATTACCCTCCCTATTTTTGTATCGTCTGCAAACACGGAAACATGGCTATTTATTCCCTCCCCGATGTCATTAATGAATAGGTTGAACAGTATCGTATCCAGCACAGATCCTTGAGGCACACAGCTCATGGGGTCTTCTGAGAGTACTGGCTGTAGGTCTTTGATGATTTTGCGTATTATCTCTAGAGTAGGGTTGTAGGTTACTACAAGGGCGGTTCTGGTTGTGTTCTTCTTTTCTTTGTACTAGGGATGCACCGATACCAATACTAGTATCGGTGCCAATGCCCATTATTTGGGCGAGTACTTATACTGACCCAAATGCTCCGATGCCTAGACCGATACATCCGGTAACAGTAAGCTGAGCGCCGCGTCATTACACGCTGCCCAGCTTCGTGATTGGCCGGGAGAGAACAATCAGGAAGCTGGGCAGCCTGTAATGAGGTGTTGCCCTGCTTCCTGATTGGTCGGAAGCTGGCCAATCAGGAAGCCAGGCGCTGTGTAATGAAGTAGCGCACGGCTTTCTGATTTCTCGGGTTCTCTTCACCTCGTGACGAGGGAGCATGAAGCCGGTTTCTCGGCCAATCAGGAAAACGGGCGCTGCATCATTACACGCTGCCCGGCTTCCTGATTGGCCAGAGAGCTGGCTCCATGCTTTCTCGTCACCGCATTTAGTATCGGCGAGTCCCAAAAAAAAATATCCGTAGTCGTACTCGATACCAAAATACCATTATCAGTGCATCCCTACTTTGTACTGTAGGAGCCTTTCCCGTGGTGTTCTTAGGGCTGATGTAATTTTGTTAGATATAGTCTTTTCCCTGTAGCCCTTTCACTGAAATGCATCAGCCAGTGTGCTCAGGTGTTTGTCTTGGTCCCTAGTGCCAAATGCGGTGGTATCGGATTGCTTGGCTGTAGATGACACCCTGTTTAGTGTGATTTGGATGGAAGCTGGAATTTTGGAGGTAGCTGTACCTGTCTGTGGGTTTTCTGTACACAGGAGAACGGAGTGAGCCATTGGTGACGGTTATGGCACAATCCAGAAAAAACACATATGTTCCGAGAAATTCATTTTGAGTTTGATCGATGGGTGGAATGAATTTAATAATTCATGGAAGTTTAAAAGGCTTTCTTTTCCTTCTGTCCATATTATGAAAATGTCATCAATATAACAATAATATTTGAATGGTTTGTGGAGGTGAGTGGCTTGGAATCTGTGTTCTAGGTCAGCCATGAAGAGATTGGCATATTGTGGTGACATTGTGGTCCTTTACTATGTACTTTACAATATATATATATATATATATCAAATAAGAGTTTTCGTACCTGGAGTATAATTTTTCTTTTCTTTTTTGATAATTTTATATATATATTTTTTTATTTTTATAATTTTTCTCTTTTTTTTTCTGTTTTGTACAGAGTAAGGAAAAGGTAGAAGCCCTTTCAATGTTTTATTGACATTTGTGCATGGCCCTTAGAGATTTCCAGATGTGCATATTCCATGTGAGTCAGTTTGTGCACAGGAGAACAATTTTGACGAGCCACCAATGCATGGCCAGAGGCTTTGGGATGCTGAAAAATGCCCAATTTTGCCAATTTGTAATTTTGTATTTTATTATAGCGGAAGTTATTTTTATTCTATGTTTCTCTAGACTGAACTGAGGCCTACTCAACAAGCACACTACCTTATGGCAAAAGTTAAAAAAAGAAAAATAGGTTAGGAGATTAAGGGGGGACATGATATTCTTGTATAAACTGTGCAATGGTGACAGCAACATTGTTAACAAACTGTTCACGGTCAGCTCTGTAACAAAGACCAGAGGGCAAAAACAAAAATTGGTGGAAAAAAAATTTCAACACACAGGGCGCAAGGGGTTCTTCACAGTTAGAGCGGTTAAGGTCTGGAACTCGCTGCCACAGGAAGTGATTTCAGCTAAGAGTGTGGAAGCATTCAAGAAACTCTTCGACGAGTTCCTCGGAGAGCATAACATACAGGGGTACAGGTACGCCTAAGAACAAGATCACACATGGACTCATACACACGCACACACCTGCTCAAACATAAATGCATACACACAATAGGTTGGACTTGATGGACTTACGTCTTTATTCAACCTCAAATACTATGTAACTATGTAACACAAACGGCTTAATTTTTCTCCTACAAACCCTACAGAGGTCAAACTCACAATTAATATACACTGCCAGGACAAAAAACAGTCACCACCTGGATTCCGGGAGGTGTTACTATCTGGGGTTGCTTCAGTTGGTCAGGTCTAGGGCTCAGAAACATTATGCGGCCAAAAAATTAGGTCAGCTGCCTTCCTGAATATACAGAATGATCAGGTTTTTCCATCAATGGATTTTTTCTTCCCTGATGGCACATTGGGCATATTCCAAGATGACAATGCCAGGATTCATCGGGCTCAGATTGTGAAAGAGTGGTTCAGGGAGCATGAGACATCATTGTCACACATGGATTGGCCGCCACAGAGTCCAGACCTTAACCCCATTGAGAATCTTTGGGATGTCCTGGAGAAGACTTTACACAGAGGTCCGACTCTCCCATTATCACTACAAGATCTTGGGGAAAATGAATACAACTCTGGACAGAAATAAATGTTGTGACATTGTATAAGCTTATCGAAACCATGTCATGGCGAATGTGTGCCGTAATCAAAGCTAATGGCCGTCCAATTAAATATTAGAGTGTGTGACTTTTTTTTTTCGGCCAGGCAGTTTGTACAATGCTCTTATGAACTTGTGTTTGCCCTGAAGAACAACCTATATCCTACTTATACTGTTATTGGGAATGTTGGCTCTCATATCCTTATTGTACTCTACAAGTGAATCCATTTCCCATATTGTTTTGTAATTTTAATGTCTGGTATGTTCTTACTTGTTAGTGTTGGGTTTTTTTTCTTGTGTTTTCCCAGACCACTTTTATTCTGATACAGGTTTCAGGAACGACTTATAAAAAAGTCCTCATTAATTGAGGATATGGTATGTTAACTATATCCTCAATTATGATTGAATGGGAGTGATCTGCATTACGTCCTGTTCATTCATAGTTGTAGTTATAGTAAACATACTCTGTCCTCATGTTATCAATGAACAGGAACACTCATAAAGGATTCATGTTCATACCCTATACTTCTCTAAACAATGCAGGCAGATTATGGCTGGTGGGAGGAGCCGGCAGAGTGCTGTACATAGCTTCCTACTTCAGTATTCCTCTTCAAGAGTCCTCAGCACTGATGCAAGCAGTGGGCTGGCTCTTGGGAGGAGTTATGCAAATGATTAATTCACCTTGATAGCATTCCTAGGCATTCCTATTTTTTATTTTTACATGCAGGCATGCAATGCAGGCAGATCATGGCTAGTGGGAGGAACCGGCAGGGTGCTATACATACCTTTCTGAAAAAAATCACAGCACTCTGCCTCGGTACTGCTCTCAAGAACCCTCAGCCCTGATGCAAGCAGTGGGCTGACAGTTGGGAGGAGTTATGCAAATATCAAAATGCCTTGATGGCTGGCTGTCAGCCTGGAGGAGTGGGAGTTCCTAGGCAGGCTGCATTAGGAAGGAGCGTCTGCATAATGAGGCAGCATCTCATTAGGGTGTGGCAGTGACGTGCGGTAACTCTTGTTCGGGGTGAGGCATTCCTGAGCCCCACCCCCCAATGGCCGTAACCCCGCCCCACCGGATGAAGCTGCACCCCTGATGGACGAAGCCCCACCCCAACCAATCCCCAAGCTAGTGTAAAGGAGGAAGGGAGGAGACAGGGAGGAACCTGCCTGTCCCTCTCTTGCTCCTCACCACTGAGGCTCCGTGACAAGTTACACAGCGGGGAGTATTTCCCTGCTGTGTTACAGTTAGATGGCGATCTGAATGGAGAAAAAGCTGTCAGCTTCAGACATGAAGCTGACAGCTTTTTCCTCCATAATTCTAGGTGAGGCTCTGTCTCGTCTGCCTCGCCTGACCGCAGTGTGGGGGTGTGGCAGCACGGGCAACTAACAGCTCAGCTGCCCACTGCTCCCCCCTTTTAATGGCTGCCTAAGGAAGAGATGGCCCCAAGCCTAGGTAATGCCCACATGTGATGCTGAGCTTCTATGATTGAAAGAACTGATGTATGAAAGGGGTGGGCCAGGATCAGTCAGGTATGGAGGGAAAGGGCTTGATCAGGGGTGGGAAACTCCAGCTGTTGTGGAACTACAAGTCCCATGAGACATTGGAAGACTGACAGTTACAGGCATGACTCCCAGAGGCAGAGGCATGTTGAGGTTTGTAGTTAAAGAACAGCCGGAGAGACAGAGTTGCACACCCCTGGGCTAGTTGATGCTGGACATCCTCCAGCCAGGAAATGAGGCGGACCTCTATCTGACTTGCTGCAGCTTCTAATGCACATTGTGAGACGCTCCCAGTGTGCAGTGCAATCAGAGAAAGCCATTTCAGTCCAAGACAGGAGCCGGTACAACCGTGCAAGATTGAAGGGAAGGCCGGAGTTCGCCTTTAAATAATTCCATCTGTCCAAGTCTTGGGTGCATCTTCAAAGGAGCTAAACCATAAACTGTTAGTAATAAAAGAAGACATGAAATAAAACCCCATAAAATCTATTTGTATATTATTATTTGTATATATTTATTTCATTGCGGCATGTCACTGTAATAAAGTTTGTTCTGAGCTCCAGGGAGATCTTCTGTAAAGTACAGTGCCTTGGGCAAGAAGAGATGGAGACCTCAATAACTGATATGAAAGGTCGTTAATTAAGCACTTAACATTTCAAGGCAGTTATCACGGCTAAGCCCACAGACTGAGCCGCTGCTCCGTCATCACCGATAGGCCACCTAGATGACTAACGTGAGTTGAGTTGAGTCTTTTGTACTTCAGGCGAGGAGCCCCGAGGCTGTGCTGATCTAGTGACCCTCCCAAATACACTCTCACTGCCATAAGGAACTGGATATCGGATGTGACAACGGTGCAGACTCCGAAGACGGCAAAGGAATTTCATTTCCCCCTGAAGATCTGGAAAGGGAGAGGAAGCCGGAGCGGAGATGGCATGCCTCGGCTTCGGCAAAAAGGGAAAAATAAACAAAAATAAAAATAAACAGCTGCGATTACCACAGGATGAAAGGGAAGGAGAAGACGTAGAAGGATGGGAAGAGACGAGCTCCCCTGGCAAAGGAAGATTTCCCTCTTTATTACCGTCTCTCATCTTTACCGTATGATCGGAATCTTTAACCGGTTCAGCGCCCGGATCAAGTTTCATGAAAAAAAGTAAAAAATGTGTTTTGATGTGTTTATTTTGTGCCGGCTGAACTCCAACGCAGATATCAAATACACAGATTAATGCAACTGTGTATCCATTAATAAATCATTGCATTTCTTACTTGTGTGAGTATTTGAATATGAGGGAGGGGGTAGCACTGGAAGCCAATCAGGTTTGTTGCATGCAAATGTGCTGGTAAGAAGGGATGAGCTTTGGGATTGGGTCGATCATGATTCGGGCCTGAACCCAAGCTCTCGCAGTTCCATGAAGGGTTGAACAATTTGGAAATTTTGCCCACTCACCATGTAGCCCAGCATGATGCTTGGTGGGTCACACAACGTCATTGGTTGCTAGTAGACATGTGCTATTCGTTTCGTTCCGAATCGAGATTCGGACGAATTTTCGGAAATTGGGACATTCGGATGTATCCGAATTCCGAATTACAGACATAACGAATGCAAACGAATCCGAATTTCCATTTCCGAAATTCGGTAGCGGTAGTTCGAACGTCCGTTTTGTTTTCTGTTCTTATTCGTTTCTTATTCGTTTCTTATTCGTTTCGTTTGTTGGAGCAAAGTGACATTAGAGAAGGAGAAAAACATTTTTTCCCCCTCAAATGTCACTTTGCTGCAAACGAACGAACGAACGAACGAAACGAATAAGAAACGAATAAGAACCGAAAACGAAACGAACGTTCGAACTACCGCTACCGAATTCCGTCCGAATCGGAATTGACTTTCACACCCGAATCCCGAAAAACAAAATAACACAAATCCGAATTTAAAACGAAACGAAATGAATTTTTTGGCAGTGCACATGTCTAGTTGCTAGGACACATGTGCACCCCAAAGCGTCATTGGTTGCTAGGACACATGTGCCCCCCAAAGTGGTATTGGTTGCTAGGACACATGTGCTCCCACAGCATCATTGATTGCCAGGACACATGTGCACCCCACAGCATCATTTGTTGCTAGGACACATTTGCACCCAAAGCGTCATTGGTTGCTAGGACACTTGCAATCCCACAGCTTTATTGATTGCCAGGACGCATTTGAACCCACAGCATCATTGATTGCTAGGACACATGTACGCCTCACAGCATCATTGTTTGTTTCAGGTATTTATATAGCGCTGACAATTCCACAGTACTTTACAAACTGTACATTCACATCAGTCTCTCCCCTCAGAGAGCTTACAATCTAAGGTCCCTATCTCACATGCATACACACACACACACACTAGGGCCAGTTTAGACTGAAGCCAATTAACCTGCCAGTATGTCTTTGGAGTGTGGGAGGAAACCCATGCAAGCGCAGGGAGCAGATGCAAACACCATGCAGATAGAGTCTGAGTCTTAGAGTCATAGAGTCTTAGCCAGGAATCGAACCAGGGACCCGCAGTGCTACAAGACAGAAGGGCTAACCACTAAGCCATTGTTTGTTCCAATGTGCTGGCCTGTCCAGCCGCTAGCATCCTAGTAAACAATGACACTGTGTGGGTCATTGGTTGCCAAGACAAAGTTAGCCCTGGGTTGGGTTCTCTTGGATGTTCACCGATCCTGGATTTCAGGATAGGTATGGCAAACATCTAAGCAAACCCAACCCAGGCCAGTTTGCTCATCATTACTGGAAAGGAACATGCTGATAGGAAGAGAAAACAGAGTGAGCAGAGGGATGAGCTCATCAGTCTGCTGCTGATTTTTCACTGTCCAAGCAGAAGATTGGGGAGAAGAGATTACTTTCTTAACAGTAGCAGAGAAAGTGGTGCCATCCAGCTGTGTCGTCTGGTCGAGCTGTGAAAAACTACAATACAATTTAAAGGGGTTCTAAACCCTCTGGGTTTTTTTGCTTATATCTACTGCTAGCATGCAGTAGATATAGGCAAGAAGTGTAAAAATAAAAATAAAAAAACGCCTGAAATCATTTTAAACGTACCTCGTTATCGCCGCTCGCTCCCGCGCCGAGAATCAGGAACTGCTCGTACGGCCGCAAAGGATCTTGGGGCGGGCGCATGCGCAGTTACGATTCTCAGCCGGGAGATGAGCAGAGACGCAAGGTAAGTCTATGGATGCGTGCACCCGCATGCAGACACCGCTGGATCGGAGGGACAGAGCAGTCAGCGCTGGATCGGAGTGACGTCGCACCACTGGAGGGACACATGAAAACATGGGGAAAGAAGAGGAAGACCAGAATAAGATACATCATTTAAGGTAAGTGCTAACATTTACATGGGGGGGAGGGAAAACATTTTTTGCCTTTAATATCACTTTAAGACAAGATGGTAAGGAGGGCCATCGTGGGTCATGAAGGATCATGAAGGGGTTAAGAACCATCTTAAAGCCATTCAGCAGGAATATCATTGTGTCTGGTTTGACATGATCTGAATGCTCCCTGTTGTGTACCTTTCAGCTATCCAAAATTAGTAATATTTCATAACTTCTGGTGTAATAAAATGATGTTAATAGCAAGTGACTGTACAAATGCAGAAGAGAATATCCATCACTTTGATACCAAACATGACTTTGCTATTATGCACGGGAGATGGATTAGGCACACTGTCAGGGTACCGTGCGCAGGTGTCCTCACACTACATGCAGGTACTCACACGGGAGGACCAAATGCGTGACCACACCAGACAATGCCGATGAGCTTATATACAATTTATTATAATCACCAAAATCATATAACCCCACCAACACCCACAAGTAACCACAAACAAGTAATAGTAGCTAACTAAATGTAAACACAAGCACATACAAAAAGGTAACAGGGCAAGTAAACCCGGGGAGCAGAGAAACACAAGGGGAGCCAAGGAACAAAGGTAAAGGAAAAAGGAGGACTCAGGACTCAGGAAATGGGGACAATACTGAGCCATCATCCTGACTGCAGGGAGGGATTAAATACCCTCCCAGGTGTTGATTAGTCGCTGACAGCTGGGAGACACAGGCAGGTGAGCACTGGACTTGCAGGTTCCAGCACCACCTAGTGGTGGTCTGGTACCTGAAAGCTGCTGGTTGCCTGGAAACACCTGCAGGTGAGCGCAGGAACTGCAGGACCTGGTTCCAGCGCCACCTGGAGGTGCAATAGTCCCTGACACACACTCCATCTCCTGTGTGATCCAGACATCTGATGTGTATACAATGTAGTGTAGCGCTCACCCCCGAAGGAGCCGCTGAATATGAAATAGATTCTCCTACCTGTTTACGCCAGCCACCGGCCCCTTCACTCAGAACTAGCAACACCGACACTCCGGAACAGAACAGGCTCAAGTCTTAGGGTCTTTTGGATATTTATTTGTAGGATCAACAGGAGAGAGAGGGTTTAGGATCTGTAGGATGCCCTTAGCAAATTCTTCAGAGCACTGCTTCCTCCCCGAGCAACAGCTAAGGTTAATAGCACCGTGGTCCGGTCAGAGTGACCAATGATAGGAGCAATACTGCGGACAGCCAGGGTGGTCCAGTACCTTGTATAGCAGACACCTGGAATAGGGCGAGGGATCTCTTGTAGGGTCCAGACGGTAGCTCTCACCAGCTCCTCTGCGACACTCCTCGACAAGAAGACTCCACCTCCGGCCCAGCTTCCATCAGGTCTCTTCTTCTCAGCTGTATCTCAAATCTCTGTGCCCTCAGCATCTGCCACTTGCTGAGGTGCATGCCAGATATTCAGTAATATCTTCTAGTTTGGGGCACCCAACACCTGCCACGTGTATGGGCCCAAGCAAAGTATCCGTGGCATCCTAGGCCTCTAGGCCCCTCAGCACATGCCATGTGCTGAGGCCCAGGCCAGTCACTTGTATCACATAGACCTCCTAGGGAGAGGCCCCAGGAGGCGAGAGAGTTCTGCACAGTATAGATTTAGTAGTGACATTTTAGAGGGCGCTACAGTAGCATCTTTAAAATGCTAATGTCATGCTACACAATAGTATATGGTTTATCAGACTGTGGCATGGGGTGAAATAAAATGTGACTGCATTTACAAAACTGACATCATGGGCATCATGGCAAAAACGAACATCCTTAGCATATTTTCATTTCAGGTCGATTGTATTGTAATGGAGTACCGCAAAATGGCCACTAGGTGGAGCTGAGGAGCATAGGAAATAGGTATGTCCATCTAGTGGCCATGCGTGAGTTGTTTTACAGTATGCACAGCCTCAGCTAATATAAAGATGAGTTCAGGATCTTATGGCGCCTTGGAATAAAAATACACTGACAATTGTTTAATTGAAGCAAAACTTGATCACATTTTCCAATAGGAAGTAAATTACGTAGTGCAGCAGGCATCAGAGTCATGAACTTGATGGATGACTGATGACACCACAAATAGAAATATACCGTGTTCACAATTTCTGCAGTCCACAAGCTAAACAAAATTGTAATTTGATGGAATTGTAGATGGGTAGACGTACCATACTCTACCAAAGGGCAGTGAGACCAGAGATGGGCTTTAAACAGTGGTGTCACAAGGGGGGTGCGGCCCCTTAGCCAGGTGACACCAGAGGAGGGGTGACACCAAAATGACTGACAGTCATTTTGGTGTCACCCCCTCTAAAAAAGTCGGGCACTTGATCATGGACCGAGAGCCCGACCGTGTCAGGAGAGAGGAGGGGAGCCGGCGGCATACTTCATCCCGCCGGGTGAACGTCTTCTCCTCTCTCTGCTGGGGTCCATGACCAAGATGGCCGCCGACTGGCATCAATTGGATAGCCGCCCATGCGCGATGACGTCATAGCGGGGTGTCACCAGGTCCCCGCTCCTGGGTGACACCCGGCCTCGGGACGCCCCTGGCTTTAAATATCAAAGAATAAACTTGAAACAATCCATGGCCCGCTCCTGTTCTTCATAATATAGTGGGGAGGGGATCTGTAGTCCTCAGAGATAGCTGGGGACAATAGTAACTGATAAGACTGCAGCCCAGGCAGACAATGCACAGGAAGTTATCTTCTGACATGATCATTTTTCTGAATGTATTGAACAGATATAACAAAAGGCTTTCAACACTGTCCCCTCCTCTAATCATGTTACTGTAGGTATGTGTAAGCCCAACTCCAGGCCCCGCCTCTTCCTCGGTGACCCCCCATACCCCTTGGCAGTAGTAGCCTTTAAAACGTATCTTTTACAGTTGCTGGCTTCGTGGACCTGCTTCAGTAGGTTCCTAAGGGTCGGGGTCCACCTGGCTTTGGCTAGGTGGACTTGGGGGTGACCAAGTGCTGTGAGGAGCCTTGTGCCCTAGGAGCTCTAGGGATTTGTGGCCCTTCCTCCTCCTCGGAGGACCTCCTCCTCGGTGTGTTGTGCTTTCACCATTCACTTTTTTTGTTCACAAGAGTGAAGACTGTCTTCGATGGACTTCATTTATTAAAAAAATGTGGTTCTCCCCCTCCTTGGTCTTCTCCTTGCAGTGGGCGGCCTTGGCAGATGCAGAGAGTGGCGCTAATGTGATGACACAGCTCTCTAAATCAATGAGTTTCGGGTGTTGCCCCCAGAGCAGGCCATGACACCCTGAACTCACAGCCTGCCACCAGTCAGAGGCGAAGAGAGGCTGGAGGAACTGGTCTAGCAACCAGATGGGACCAAGGTTCGGGTTAATATATCTTTGTTATTTTAGACCCTAGGCAAAAATGAGCACTTAAAGTGACATTCAAGTCAAAAAATCCCCTCCCCCCTCCCCCATGCTGCTTTAAAGACTTACCTTCAATGATGCCTCTTGATCAAATCATCTTCTTCTTTCCTGTAGTTTTCAGATGTCCCTCCAGCGCTGGTGCCGGTCTCTGATCCACCGCAGACTCGTGTCTCTTCCTGTCTCACGGAGTCTGTGCGAAGTGCGCGCTGCCGGCTGCCTCCATTGACTTACACTGTGTCTCTCCTTGTCTCCCGGCCGAAGATCTCTACTGCGCATGCACCAACCCCATCATCCTTTGCGGCCGCCTGGGAATCTTCGGACGGGAGCGCGCCGCGGAGACACAGGTATGTTTAAACCTATTTGGTAACTTTTTAAAAATGTTTTTCCATATACAGTATCTACTGCTTGCTAGCGAGGGTTTCATTATCCTTTAACCCTTGCCGTACAGGGGTAGCCCCACTGCAAGGGTTACATTTTATTCGGCCTGGAGTTCTTCTTTAGGTCCTGTCCTAGGGTGACCATGCTGCTCCTCCATAGATACAATACAGTGAGTGAGCGTTGTCACCCTAGGACAGGAAGTGTGTTATTGGCAGGATCACCGGATGAAAATAAAGGGTTTAGAAGCACTTTAAAGTGATATTAAAGCCTAATTATTTTTTAATTTCTCCTTTAAAGAGACCCTCCTTTGCTGGACCCTGTTGCTTTTTTTCTTTAAAAGTTTTTAATTCCTCTTTTTCTAGTGGGTCCCCGCAGGAATCTTCCCCCCCCCCCCCCCCCCCCCAAAAAAGGTGCTCGGCCGTTTTTACCCTAATGCAGAGAATGCATTAAGGTAAAAAATGCCCAGACCTTAATACTACTTTAAGTTCTGTCCCTGGGTGATGATGCAGCTCCTCCATAGATACAGTAAAGCGAGTGAGCGTTGTCACCCTAGGACAGGAAGTGTGTTATTGGCATGATCACCCCAGGTGAAAATAAAGGAGGGGGGGGAGAAAACTAATGCAGCCATCACCTCTAAGGACTAGCGAGCTGCAATCTATGCCATTTTCATTCTTGGGTTTCGATGCGCTTTAAGTTCTGTCCTAGAGTGATGATGCAGCTCCTCCATAGCTACAGTAAAGCGAGTGAGCGTTGTCACCCTAGGACAGAAAGTGTGTTATTTGCAGGATCACCGGGTGAAAATAAAGGGGGTAGAAGAAAACAAATGCAGCCATTTGTGTTAATGGGTTTAGAAGCACTTTAAGTGCTGTCCTAGGGTGCCAATGCTGCTCCTCCATAGATACAATACAGTGAGTGAGCGTTGTCACCCTAGGACAGGAAGTGGGTTATTGGCAGGATCATCGGGTGAAAAGAAAGGTGGGAAAGAAAACTAATGCAGCCTTCACCTCTAAGCTGCAATATATTACATTTGTGTTCATGGGTTTAGAATTACTTTAATTCCTGTCCTAGGGTGATGATGCTCCTCCATAGATACAGTACAGTGAATGAGCGTTGTCACCCTATGGGTTCAGAAGGGCTTTAAGTCCTGTCCTAGGGTGATGATGCTCCTCCTCCATAGATACAGTAAAGCGACTGAGCGTTGTCACCCTATGGATTTAGAAGGGCTTTAAGTCCTGTCCTAGGGTGATGATGCTCCTCCATAGATACAGTAAAGCGAGTGAGCGTTGTCACCCTATGGGTTTAGAAGCCCTTTAGGTCCTGTCCTAGGGTGATGATGCTCCTCCATAGATACAGTAAAGCGACTGAGTGTTGTCACCCTATGGGTTTAGAAGCGCTTTAAGTCCTGTCCTACGGTGATGATGCGGCTCCTCTATAGATACAGTAAAGCGAGTGAGCGTT
Organism: Nanorana parkeri; assembly: GCF_000935625.1. Classification (NCBI taxonomy): domain Eukaryota; kingdom Metazoa; phylum Chordata; class Amphibia; order Anura; family Dicroglossidae; genus Nanorana; species Nanorana parkeri. The sequence continues at coordinate 430,137 of NW_017307317.1, forward strand.
GTCACCCTATGGGTTTAGAAGCACTTTAAGTCCTGTCCCAGGGTGATGATGCAGCTCCTCCATAGATACAGTAAAGCGAGCGAGCGTTGTCACCCTATGGGTTTAGAAGCGCTTTAAGTTCTGTCCTAGGGTGATGCTGCAGCTCCTCCATAGATACAGTAAAGCGAGCGAGCGTTGTCACCCTATGGGTTTAGAAGCACTTTAAGTCCTGTCCCAGGGTGATGATGCAGCTCCTCCATAGATACAGTAAAGCGAGCGAGCGTTGTCACTCTATGGGTTTAGAAGCGCTTTAAGTCCTGTCCTACGGTGATGATGCAGCTCCTCCATAGATACAGTAAAGCGAGCGAGCGTTGTCACCCTATGGGTTTAGAAGCACTTTAAGTCCTGTCCCAGGGTGATGATGCAGCTCCTCCATAGATACAGTAAAGCGAGCGAGCGTTGTCACCCTATGGGTTTAGAAGCGCTTTAAGTCCTGTCCTAGGGTGATGCTGCAGCTCCTCCATAGATACAGTAAAGCGAGCGAGCGTTGTCACCCTATGGGTTTAGAAGCGCTTTAAGTCCTGTCCTAGGGTGATGCTGCAGCTCCTCCATAGATACAGTAAAGCGAGCGAGCGTGGTCACCCTAGGACAGGAAGTGTGTTATTAGCAGGATCACCAGGTGAAAAGAAAGGGAGAAAACGAACGCATCCATCACCTCTAAGGACCAGCAAGCTGCAATCTAAGCCATTTTCATTCTTGGGTTTTTCGATGCGCTTTAAGTCCCTTCGGATTCCCCCTCCCTCGGCCGGCGCGAAGGGTTAACAGAAAGAACTGTACAGACTAAATTGTATAGCAATCAAAAGAAAAGCCAAAGTGTTTATAGCAGCGAACCATCTTCTGGTGTTTGGGTCTGTGTCAAGCCACGGAAGTGGAAAATTAGAGCCATATTGAAGAAAGAAATGAACCATATCTAATATATCTCCGGCAATAAAATGGTTTCACTAGGACTGTAAAGCTCCGGCTTATATTAGGAGGAGGAAAATCAGCCTATATGTCAATTCCACATCACGGGACATGAAGTGTCCTCAAAAATTTATATTACTATTTAAAAGTGTTTCATTCTGGTGTTTTATTGTGATTGGATGTGCCCTTTTCTGTGTCTTTTGACTGGTATGAAAATGATTTGAACTTCTTTTTGAGCATTTATTTTACATCTATTACCTGTTCTATTACTTTTTATTATTTTATTGTGCTTGTGTAGAGGATTTTTTTGCTCAGTTTTCATTATAATGTTACATTAAGCCAATTTATTCGGGTATTATGGGCTGGATAATTGCACCTTTTTTCCGGGAACAATTTGCTTTTCATTATCCGACAAATCAACGGCGCCCATATCCCCGAAAGAAGGAGAAGAGAAAAAAAAAAATATGGTTAGTAAAGGAAAAGCGTGTGTAAAGTTTTCATGAGCGGGGTCAAGACCGATTAATTATTTTATGCCGGGGAAATAATGTAAATGGCGGCGTTATTTTTTGTGTACCCAGCATTAGTTTTTAGTGTGTTTAAGACCTTGTCTTGTTTCGGAGGAGCCGTGATGTCATCTCAACCTCTGAGGGAAAAGAATGCCCTTAATTTCAATGTAATTCATGATTATTTTTATTGCCGGTATTAAAAACTGATTTGTTTTTTGTATTAGTAGCAGTTGAACTGCCGCATGGTACGCAATGAGTTTGTCTTCAGCCAGGGATGCTACAAGGCTGAGTTATGAAAGTCAGGGGGGACCGGAAACTAAAAGGAAAATAGGACTGTCACCCCAGGGGTGTCCCCTAGTATATTCGCTACCTAAGGCAGGGGGAAGGAGGGTTGGGGGCTTCTGCTGGTGGTGCACATTCCTTGTTAGGGGTTGTGCTGGCAATGGCGGAACTATTGCCATAGCGACCCAGGCGGCCATTATGGGGCACAGGGGGCGGGGGCCCGGTAAGGATGAGGAACAAAGGGCTCCAGGTGCCACCTGGTCCGCTATGGCATCTCAGGCTGCTGGCTGTCACTGGCGGCTGTGAGTGGGAATGCGCCGCTGTTTAGGTCACTGACAACCCGTCAGTTATCTGTACAGCGGCGCGTTCCTCCTCACAGCTGCTGCTGAGTCAGTGACAGCCAGCGATGGTGGGCGCGGCGGGGGTCCAGTGGTGGTGGAGGCTGACAGCGGATTGGGGCTGACAGGTATGAGGTGTGCAGGGGTGTGACCAGTCCACTTGAGACCCTGCAGAGCCCACCATAGAGAGTCTATGGTGGGCTCTGTAGGGTCACTCTCACCTTGTCTTGTTTCGGAGGAGCCGTGATGTCATTTCAACCTCTGAGGGAAAAGAATGCCCTTAATTTCAATGTAATTCATGATTATTTTTATTGCCGGTATTAAAAACTGATTTGTTTTTTGTATTAGTAGCAGTTGAACTGCCGCATGGTACGCAATGAGTTTGTCTTCAGCCAGGGATGCTACAAGGCTGAGTTATCAAAGTCGGGGAGGGAGGGGGGACCGGAAACTAAAAGGAAAATAGGACTATCACCCCAGGGGTGTCCCTAGAATATTCACTACCTGAGGCCAGACGGAAAGGCAGGGGGAAGGCGGGTTCTGCTGGTGGTGCACATTCCTTGGTTGGGGTTGTGCTGGTGGTGTACGGTCCCAGGGTACTATCGCCACAGCAACCCAGGCGGCCCGGGGGAACAGGGGGGCCTGGCCAGGACAAGGAACAAAGGGGTCCTCCTGATTCCATGCGGGCCGCCTGGGTTGCTATGGCATCGCAGGCTGCTGGCTGTGAGAAGGAACACAGAGAAACAAAGGGGTCCTCCTGATTCCATGCGGGCCGCCAGGGTTGCTATGGCATCGCAGGCTGCTGGCTGTCACTGGTGGCTGTGAGAAGGAACACACTGCTGTTTAGATCACTGACAACCTGTCAGATATCTGTGTAGCGGCCTGTTCCACTGCTGACAGCCATGAGCTGCAGATGTGGAAGCAGAGCCTGGCGTCGGCAGTGGAGGAGGAGGCGGGGCCTGGTGGCAGTGGAGGAGGAGGAGGCGGGGTCCACCAGCAACTGTGGAGGAGGCGGGGGCGCTGTGATGGTGAAGGCTGACAGCGGATCTAGGATTGCCACCTGTGCGAGATTCAACAGGTTTTAAATGTTGTATCCAGGTTTCATGGCAGCTGAAACCCGGACACAAGATGTCATGCAGACAGGGGCAACCATAAGTAAGATAGTGGCTACTGGCCCCCCACTGAAAATAGTGTCGACTGTGATATTTACATATGAATGGGGGTCGCTATTTATAGATGAATAAGCTGTGACTCATTCTCCCCAAAAAATGTCAGTGCGTCGCTAGAGTGTTCGGGTTTCGATGGAAGAAAAGGTGGCAACCCTAAGCGGATCAGGGCTGACAGGTAAGAGGTGTGCAGGGGTGTGACCAGCCCACCATAGAGAGTCTATGGTGGGCTCTGCAGGGTCACCCTCAGGTGGGCTGTGTGGGATCTCAGGTGGGCTCCTCAAGGGGCGTAACTAGAAATCAAAGAGCCCCATACAAAATTTTGCTATGGGGCCCTGTGATTTGTAGTTACGCCCCTGAAAGCGAGGTATCCTGGTACTGCACACTAACGGTGGTGTTAATCACCTCACTGCCCAGCTCTGTCTCCAGCTCTGGCCAGCTCCCCAACCAGCTCACTGACGTCCCTGGTAGCCAGGAGCTGGATGGGACAGCGGCCAGAGCATCCGACTCATGTCTTGGCAAAACAGGTTGTTAAGAGCTGGGCAGGGTGGTGTGTAAGGACCATACGCATCTCCCCACCCAGTTCTGACTGGCCAGGGTACTACTCAGGCCGCGGTACCACCACGCTACTGGCGACGTTGCGCCGACTCTTAGCAACCTAGGGCGCTCTTGCCAGAAAGGTGACGGCAGCCACACTGAAAACATTGTGCATCAAAGCGGCCATGCCGCTCTGCCTCCTGCTCCCCCCCACATGACCCAAAGAGATGCGACCTTAGGCAACAACCTCAGGGTGCATCAGGCTGTATCACTCATAACATTCAATCACATTTTGATATTGCCTATAGCAGCCTTTCTCATCCAGGGTGCCTTCTGGCTTCCTTAAAGGTGCCTCACAATTTCACACAGCCTCATTTACAAAATGCAAGCAGTCCGCCAGCACCATGAACACGAATGAGGCTAATTCAGGGAGAGATCCATTTATAAAAGGATGGACGTTTGCCTCTATCTGGGCTTGCTCTGCCTACCTCACACTAACATCCAGCTATGGCTCCTGGCGTGAAGATGGGATTGAGGAATCTGATGTGAAGGGGGGTCCTGATGTGAAAGAAAGTGCTCTGATGTGAAAGTGGAAACTCTGATATAAAAGGGAGACCCTGAAATGGGGGCAAAATGGGGCAAATGGCCATCACTTTGCAAGGGAATTTGCACTTTGCAGGGGAAGTTTACCCTTAGTTAATGAATGAGGTGAAGCTCTGCTGGCTTCCATCACCCAATCACCCAATCACCCAATTTCTTTTCCCATGCACATGATTGGGTATTCTTTGCCAAGTGAAATTTCACCACATTCACCAAGCTATGGTGAAGCTTCCCCTGCAAGGTGCAAATTCCCCTGCAACGTGAACAGTCTGTTTGCCTTTAGTAAATCAACACCCTTATCTCAACAGTTGTTAAAGCCCAACTCAAGTTGGTTGGAGGTGGGGAGGTGATATTAGAAGCTTCATTGGTGAATCAGTAAAAAGCATGCCACCTGCTTGTGATGGGTGAATCACAAGACTGGATGAGCAGAATAAACAGGCAAAACAGTCTATATACAGTGCATGGGTATCTAAACCCAGAAATCTGGATTTGCTGAACATCCAAGCCAACCGAAGCCATGGCCACCTGTGTCCTAGCGACCAATGATGATGTGTGGCCTGTGCCATTGTTTGCCAGGACACAGACAGATGTTTGACAGGTGAGCAAACTGGCCAAATCGTTTGCCCGTTCAGTGACTGTGAACATCTTGAGATCGGATTGAAGTTAGGGTTGACTCAAACTCAAAGCTCATCCTTAGTTGCTAAGGATTCTGCTGTCTCTTTGCAGCCGCTCCCTGTCTAAATGCATGAATTTACACAATGGCTATATGGTTTCTCTCAAGGCAGGTTTCCTTATGGTGAGAACAGGGGATTATTCCTGTATAATGTGTGTTGAACTAGTCACTGGTAGAATCCATTGAAAGGTGTTGTGAAAGGGTGACAGGAACACACTTGGGAGACAGGAACACACTTGGGAGACAGGAACAGGCAGTTGTCACCCTAAAACAAGAGGAGCCTAAACAAGTACTTTCATGGCAGGATCCAGAGCTTTCCCTATAATGATGCTGTTTTCTCAGGAAGCATCTCTTTGGGTCACACGGGAGATGGCGGCAGGGAGAGTAGCATGGCCGCTCTGCTGCACTATGTTTGCATTGTACCTACCATCCCTTTTCCAGCCAGAGCATCCTAGAATGCTAAGAGCCAGGCAGAGAGATGTGTAAGGGCCTGCACATACCTCCCTGCTCAGCTCTCAGCAATCTGGGACGCTCTGGCCGGCATCCCATCCAGCTTTTGGCAACAAGCGACGTCACTGTTTTCTAGGAGCTCAGCAGGACGCCAGCCAGAGCATCTCAGCTTGCTAAGAGCTCGGTGGGGAGATATGTGTGGTCCCTCACAAAATGGACCGGAATCCCAATAAAATCTTACGGTCTTAAGGTGGGTGCTGAAATGACCTGCAGATGGCGCCACATAGTGCAATGCATTAGGGAGATAGTCATCAGCACACCAAAGGTCCAGTTTTTTGTCCTATCTTTATTCTATTTGACGTTTACATAACGTCTACATGGCAACCAATCAGGTTCTCCCTTCAGTTTATCCACTAAGGCTAGGTTCACACCATATGCACTGCATCGCATTCCAGCCGGCTCACTTTTTTGTGGGGCAGGAGGGGGCGTGGTGGGCCATTGAAGTGAATGGCACCGTAGCCACGCTGTCCAGCACATTTATTGCTATGTAACATTTATTGCTACGGTGCCATTCACTTCAATGGCCCGCCATGCCCCCTCCTGCCCCACAAAAAAGTGAGCTTGCCGGAATGCGATACAGTGCGTTCCGGCCAGAATCGGACTGGAATGCACTGTATATGGTGTGAACTAACCCTTAAACTTTGAAAATGCAAGAAAGAAGCTGATTGGTTGCCGTGCACAGCTGCTCCAGATTTTGTCTGCTCCAGCTTTGATAAATTCCCCTCAAGGTATCACATGTGTGCACAACGTTTGAGAACCTCCTGCGGTCCCTTCATCAGGCAAAACATAGCAACCTAGTGTTTTGCCTGATGAAGGGACCACAGGAGGTTCCAAAACGTTGAACACACATGTGTGGACTTTTGGCGTGCTGGTGACTATTTCCCCCAATGCAGAGCACTTACAGGATGCCTCTGGTAGGCATGGCCGGATTTACTCCCTCTGCTGCCCCAAGGCCAGGTTCCTTAATGCTCCCCCCTACCTGCCAAACCCCCCCATAAGAGAATGGCAGACCTTCAGGCTGCATACAAGTGATCTCGGCAACATCACTTGTACAAAACAAGCAGCGGCTTCCCCGCGGTACATTTAGTTCTGCTTGCCCAAAGCTGGGCTAAATGTAGAAAACAACTACCCGCCCGGCCACCCGGAACTGCATGTCATGGGCGTAGGGAGATAGGAATTCCACACCCCTGCTGCCCCGAGGCCGGGCCTTGGTTGGCCTTGTGGGAAATCCAGCCCTGCTGGTAGGATCACCAGGTATATTTTTTAAATAAAGCTGCAGATTTAATAATATTAAAAATTATTTGTGAAATTAGAGTTTATATCAGATTTTAGTGATTGGGTTTACATTGACTTTAATGATGCCCCAGCTACCAAAAACGGAGTTTTGTACTGATTAGGGTATTAACACCAAACGTTGTGCTATGCGTTGCATCGGCTTGTCATAATAGGCAATATTCTGTTATGTGTCAACACATAAATTTAGCTTGTGTCGATAAAGCCATTTTCCTAGTAGCTGTTTGTTTTTCTTTTTTTCCGGGGGATGAGGATTTTGGTAGCAGTAAATGAAATCGTTAACAAGCATTTCCACAATGCAAAAAAAAAAGAAGAAAAAAACAACATTCTTGAAGTTGGTTTAACTGAAGCAATCTGGAGTTTAGAGGCTCTGCTTCCATGACTTATCTCTAGTGAGGAAGATGGAAGCTGACAACTCAGTGCAAGGCTTTGTCAAAAATATACATCTGCATGAAGAGAGTAGAGTTAAAAATTTAATCTGCAAAGCTATTTAGAGAGCGTATAGGCCTTGACAGGCCTCCCAAATGTATTAAGAGAACAAGAACAGTAACGTTAAGGGAAAAAAAAAATGCTTCTGCAGCAAGCTGAATGAAACTAAGTCCTCATGGCAGAATCAGTTTGCCAAATGACTTTAAAATTGCACTTTGTCTTGGCGGATTTCTTAAATAGACTTCTTTTTTTCATATATATATATATATATAAAAGTTGTGCCATTCTTGTTGTGTATTAAAACTAACAAGGTAAAAATGTCAACAGAAGGAAACAGTTCCTCCCTTGAAATATTTTGTAGGTAACGTAGGAAAACATGGTCATACCCACGGTGGAACCCACAAGCTATAAAGGTGAAGAGAGAAACTCTCAGGACAGAACTGTCACTTAGGATGACATCAGTTGCAGGAAGAAGGTTTAGTGGTTGAAACTTAACAGCTACAAGTTAGGTTGAGGAAAACTGACTCAACGCACACTATTTGGGCAAAAGATTGTGGATACCTGGATATCACACTTGTTGGACATCCCGTACCAAACCATGGCCAGTAATATACAGTACATCAAGCATTGGTGAGGTTAGGTATTGATTTAGGATGACAAGTCCTGGGTCTCAATTATCACCAGCGGCGTATCTACCATGAGGCAAACAAGACGTTTGCCTTGAGCTGCACTTGCCACACCCAAACCAGTGAGGCAGTCAGCGGCAGCAGCCGAAGGAGCGCCATAACAGCCACACTGGTTTCTCAAGGCTGCGTTCCAGCTAAGGAGAAGAAGGAAGTGGCTGGGGGCAGGGACAGCCTCCTGCTGTCAGTCAGCCTTGAGCGGCCGGTGTGGCCGGTGTTCTGGGATGGGTGTGCCAAGAATTCAGGTTGGCCGGGCGGTGGGTACTGGGGAGCTCTGAGCTCCATGCTGAAGTGGTGTGAGGAGAACTATGCCGTGTCCTTCTACATCACTGAGTTCTGTGAGTACCGGGAACTCAAGTCTATTGTACACTGAATGGCAAGATTATTACGACCACCCCATCAGTACTTCGTTGGGCCACGACATGACTCCACGAGATGACTTTGTTGGGCCGTCTCGTGACTCCACGAGATGTTGGTGATGCGAGGAATCTGACACGTCACTGTTGCCTTTCTGTGGTCTTGTACCAGTCTTGCCCCTCCCCCGTTCTGCCCTAACATTGACTAGTCGCTGACGGCCACAATTCGCACGTTCAGACCCAGATTTTCGGCTGACAGTCCAGTCTTTAAACACTTTAACAACAGCTGCTCTTGAACATTTAACGAATTCTGCTGTTTTGCTGATACTCGCTCCATGGCTCCGAGCGCCAACAATCATCCCGCGTTCAAAGGCTGTTAAATCGCGTTGTTTCCCCGTATCTTCAGAAACAAATCACTTCTACTGTCGTGGTAAACAACCGGCTTCCCTATTTATAATGGTCTGGCCCTCTAGCAACTTCAGCGCCAAATTATAGCTAATTTGCCTACAAACGTCAGGTGGTCATAATAATCTGGCCACTCAGTGTATATACATATGTGTGGGGATCTATTGCAGATACATATGTGCTGGGATGCATTGTATATACATGTACAGTATATGCAATACATCCTAGCACACATGTATGTACAATAGATCCCGGCATACATATATATATATATATACAGTATATATGCACAGTATATATGTTCTGTGTGTCGGGGGGGGGGGGTTTTACCCTTGCCTAGGGTAGCACAAAACCATAATACATCACTGATTATCACTCCAGTTCATCCTAATGGTGTTCAGTCAGGTTGAGGTCAGGGCTCTCTGAAAGCAAATACTTGAGTTCCTCCACATCAAACTCATCAAACCGTGTCTTTATGGAGCTGGCTTTGTATATGCTGGTATGCTGGAACAGAAAAGGGCCTGCGCAAAACTGTTTAGACAATGCTCTTCCATGGTTTGGTTAAAGGCCATTTTCTGTTCCAGCATACAGAAGGTTGGAAGAGCACAATAGTCTAAAATGCCTTTGTAGGCTGTGTCTTTAAAGTACCTTCCACTGGAAACACCTGAGATCAATATTTTTGGCTGGTGGTGTCAACATACTTTTTACAATATAGTGTAGTTCCAAAGAATTCCATCTAAGTCTACTTATATACATGTGAGGATCATTGTCATACGTGGTTGGTTAAAAGTGGTTTTGCTATATATTGAAGAATACTATATATAACAGACATTTGCCGCATTTTGAATGTTTTTGATTTATAGATTGACCATTGAAGGTGGTATAGGACAACCCTTGAGGTTATTCACCTATTGTCAGGTTTGTAAAAATACTATTAAATCTAGAAAAGTTCCTAGGCCTACAGACACAATGACCACTGTATTCCACCCCATGCACAATGCATCTTTGAAGAAATATAGGTTTTGCTGGATGATTAGACATGTTTCCATTATATAAGATTGGCTCGAGGGATGTCTGCTCAGTACATAAACCTGCAGCTAAAATGGTTTTGCTTTCCTGTGTCAGGATTGATTGAGGACCATCTTAAGTCTAAGGCAAGTTAAAGACCAGAGCTTCATGATGATAGGTGGATAGGTGATTATGCTGTTGGCAACACAAGGCTAGGACAGCATTGCCCAAGTGAGGGAGTCACTAACTCTAATGGAATTACTCCATTGCTGGAGGATCTTATACGGCCAGAGAGGGAACAACTCCTTAGAAAAAGATATGTGGATATTGGGGATCCCATCACTGGTGTGTAGAGGTTTGCTCATCTAACCTCATCCTCAATTTGAGTTCGAAGACTTCAGTTGGTGAGTGCTGGTGTTCAGAGGTTGATAACCGGACATCCCAGGGACAAGACTTCGAAGCCACAGGAGCTAAGTACAATAAGGAAACTTAATCTACATAAACTATTCTAAGGCGACACATCCTCCCTTGGTCAGTTAATAACCTCACACGGCTTCCAATACCATCTCTATGCCGATGACACTCAAATATATGTTTCTGCTCCACAACTCTCCCCCTCAGTGTCCTTGCGTGTCACTAATCTACTAACTGACATATCAGTCTGGATGTCACAAGACTCAACCTTTCAAAAACTGAGCTCATGGTATTCCCCCCGTGCACCTTCCCCCAACTTTTCTCTTGAGATTGATAACACAACTATCCAATAAATCCTGTATAATAATAATAATAATAAGGCTATAAAAATCATACACATTACTGCAATACTGATATATTGATGGATTGCGAGAGACAACATCACGCTCGGTAAGATGTTTCGGCAGCTAAATTTGAAGAAAAAAAAAAACACAAAACCCCTTCCATTCTATGTGTGCTGCTTGTCCACATTTGGGAAATAAATGTGTGAATTCTAGGGGTAGGGGTTCCGTTTCAGTGGGGATTAAAGGAGAACTATGGGATTAGGGCTTTTTCCCATAGTTCTCCTAAGGGTAACGGGAGGACACAAACTAGCGTCCTCCCGTCACCCTAAGCTCAGTATACTGTGACGCCGCAGCTGAATTATGTCTGGATCCGCCCAGCTGCGTGAGTGACAGCTGGCTCTGCCTATCTAGAGGCAGAGCCAGCTGTACCCGCCCCCTCCCCCGTCTGTTCCTCCAGTCAGCGCTGGAGGATCGGAGCGGGGAGGGGGGAATCCAGCCCCTCCCCTGTCATGGCAGAGAGCCGTGACAGGATCGAGAAGTGAGCGAACGCTGGTATGTGTTCGCTCACTTCCCTATCTACTGAGCCGACCTGTGACAGTCTCATTGTCACAGGTCGGCTAGAACTATGAGGTGAGTGAAAAGCACCCACCTCATACTTCTCCTTTAAACACATCAAACTGTATCTTCCAGGACATTTAACATCTATTGTATTATTATCAAAAAGGTCAACAGCGGACTCTTTAACTAAAGAATCCTTAAAAATTCAACCGAATCTGAATTTCCTCCAGTAGGATTATTTTTGAATAGTTATTTAATTTCTTCATTGGTTGTAATTTTAATATTTAATACTATAAATTACTAATGCAAGTAACAACATAAAATTATGTATTGTTGTACTTAGTGTATTTATATATCACTGGGGAATATAGATAGATAGATAGATAGATAGATAGATAGATAGATAGATAGATAGATAGATAGATAGATAGATAGATAGATAGATAGATAGATAGATAGATAGATAGATAGATAGATAGATAGATAGATAGATAGATAGATAGATAGATAGATAGATAGATAGATAGATAGATAGATAGATAGATAGATAGATAGATAGATAGATAGATAGATAGATAGATAGATAATATAATATCCATAGTAGAAGGATATTATTAAAATTGTGCACGCAACCACTAAGGGCCCATTCACACCAAAGTCAGAAGGAAATCACAAGTCAATGAAGAGTCCGTTGATTTGCAGTTTCAACCTTCGTTGACTTCCATTCTATTGTGTTTTTTTTTTCCCTTTTGCCAATCTTTATTTTATTGAACATGTCCTGAGTGGACAAACATCTATGAATTTCTTGTTTTTTACTTACGTTTTGTTGCGTTGTGATAACATCCATTTTTGTTCTGTTCCATTACGTTGCTCTAAAAAAGCAAGTTCTACTTTTTTTTTTTCATTGCACTGCAGTGGAACGGAATGGTTCGCAGCGGTGTGAACGAGTCCCAATCACACCCATTCATGTTTTGGTGCCCTTACGTTAGAATCTGTGGAAGAACGGGTCGCAGCACAAAGGCTGGGGTGTGGATCCGGCCTTAAAACCCTCATTTAAGTTTTAATACGTTCTTGTAATTTTAAAAGCCATTTTTTATATTTTTAAATCTGCAGCTTCCATGAAAGTAACGCCTGGTCATCCTGCATGAAGGCTCTTAAAGCACTTCCTGTTTTAAGTTGACAACACTCTGTCCATAGTTCCTGATTGTGCTGCTGGGTTGTCACGCTGTCACACTGGTGTCCACTGGAGATTACAAGCGGCCATATTACCACACAGCATGAACCACTGTTGTCATTATCAGTACAACCGCCTTGAGAAGTGCCATGCAGCCATCGCTGGAGTGCAGAAAAATAGGAAATGGCTGAAAAGAAACTACTGCTACACTCACCAGCACTGAAATGCAGTAAAGAAGAAAAAAAGGTGAAATCGAGTATTATATATTTTTTAAAATGGCGAGTATTTTTTTTTTAAATGTAAATTTTGTATTTAATGCACAGTGCTTTAAATGTCATTCACGTAGGGTTTATTTCTAACCCCATCATCTATGCAACACATTTTTCTAATCCCTTTTTTTTTTCTTCGGGTGGTGCTTTTTTTCTTGCATGTACTCATCTTGTCAATACGATCAATAGGTCACTGAAGCGTGTACAATCAGCTCTTACAAACCCGCCATTTTCCTTTCAGTTAGCAGCTGTTCAGAGATGAAAAACAGGTGCAGATCTAGGCCCAGCCAGATATAAAAACACCGGCAATTAAAAAGCAAAAAAAAAAGTCCAATAATGGAAAGCATATCAAATCTCCGTCCACTGGGGCCACCATGCTGGCCTCCAAAACACCGTCACCTGACATCTTAGGGATGCTAATGTGAATTATGCAAGCTTTACAAATCATGGCTGCATAATCAGCTGGCAGGCATGGTCTGGATGCCTTCTCTGGGTAATCTTTTGGACAGGAAAGTCTAAGTCTGGCAAAGTGTTCTTGAACAGGAAGTACCGAGATAACAGAAGGTGTGTGCCCGACAGCCCAGACGAACGAGAAGGAGTCATTAAAAATTCAACAGTTTCCTGCTCACTGTGCCATCGTATCTCAGCCAAGTAAAGGTAAATATCTTCCCCCATCTCACTGGGTTTCAGAAGTCGATATCTAATATGTTGAAATGGTGGGCAAGCAAGGCACCATATCATATTGTATAAAAAACATTCAAAAATAAACCAATTTATGGTATTTTTTCAAACATATCATATTTTATTTCCTCCATAACAATTATTATTTTAGAGCAATAAAGTAGTTCGGTTCCATTCACCATGGATTTCACAATATCTCCATATCCAACCTTAATAAGTCACTACTCAGGTACTCAATACTGTATCACTATCTTATAACAATGTATCAGATGAAATGGCGATTCATCCTTCTTCTACTGAATGAATCAGCTTCTATGATTTAATTTGACGCAATCGTCTTTTTTGCACGTATGCGCCCCGGTCGCATGTTTGCATGCGTGTATGTATGGGTGGGGACTTAAACATTTTTTTTTTTTATTCTTTTTTATGTGTAACTTTAACATTTTTTTGGGGGGGGGACTTACATTTTTTTTTCCTTTTTTTTTTTACGTTTCCCGCTCGCACGCGCCCAGGGTGGCGTGTCTGATCCAGCCGTTTTTTTACTACGGCCGGCCCGGAAGTGGTTAATGTTCCATGGGCGGCGCGGTACCATTTGATCCACGGACCGGTACCAGGCCCGCGGCCCGGGGATTGGGGACCACTGTTATATGGTGTTTGCCTGCAATATAATTAATTTTAGTGGGTTTTTTTTCTTAAAATCATTGATTTGTTAATCATTTGACAATATCGTGCAGCATAAAAAAATGAAACCATCTTTTTATTATTATTTTACAGGGCCTCTGCTTTCAGAAAATATATAATTGTTATTTTTTTTGGGGGGGGGTTTAAAGTAATTTTCCATACAAAAATGCAGATTAAAACGTGTGTGCAAGAATAAAAAAAAATGCTCCAGAGGTGCAAATTTGGAACAATTTTGGGGCAAACGGCTCAAATTTTGTACAAATTAGCAGTTATTGGCCAACACTTAAACTGTATACGGCCTGCTTAAGAAGTAGGTCTATCATAATGTTTGAGTATGCTCACCCTAAGGTAAGAGCTCCCATGGCCACCCCCCAGCACAGCTCCATTTATAATGCCATTGCAGTATGGTCAGAGCTGGATTTCCCACAAGGTCAAGCAAGACTCGGCCCCCGGGGCAGCAGGGATGCGGAATTCCTATCTCCCGATGTCCTGGACATGCAGTTCTGGGCGCCGGGCGGGTAGTTGTTTTCTACATTTAGCCCTGCTTAGGGCAAGCAGAGCTAAATGTACAGCGCTGAAGTTGCCGAGATCACTAGTATGCAGTCTGCAGGTCTGCCATTCTCCATGGGGGGGGGGTGCATGGAGGAACCTGGCCTTGGGGCAGCAGAGAGAGTAAATCCGGCCCTGAGTATTGTGACTTATGACACTGTGATGTGTGGAAAGGTGGCAACTGTTTTCTGGTGGTCAGTATTAGAAAACTGCCAGCTTAAGAAAAAATAGGATTTAGTCTGAAGCCTGCACAATTACAAATATCTACAATCTCCTTCAACGCTTCCTACAACATCAACAATATCCTTCAAGTTCTGAATATTACCTCTCCAGCACCTGCGCTGTTTTGCAAGTCAACTTCCAACAGGTTTTTCTCTGCTGTTGGAGCCCTGAACTGAAACCATGAATACTAACTTGACTCCAGGTGCCATTGCAGCATACTGGATTAGGTCTGATGAATTAAGCAGCTCAGGGTACAGAAAGGTCATCGTCAGCATGAAAAGTTGTGTCCTCCAGGAGAAGCATGAGAAGAAAAATCATACTTCAAAGTGAAAAAAGAAATATGGAAAGGATGGAACTGGTAGGTGACAGATAAATCGCAGCCACCTGTTGCTTCATTAAAGTAGAAAAATAATATGGAGGTAGAGTCGCACATGATAGCGGCAATATGGAGAGCCAAGAAAGACCTTCTCATCGCCTGGGCTCCAGAGTAATGGAAGTGGTGAACTATGACACCACCGTGCTTAAAGGGAAACTAGAATAGATTAAGTCTGCTTACATTTTTAGGTTAAATTCCAATGTCATGGTATTTTATTTGTTACCCTTCTGAAATACTAAAAGCACCGTTCTAACCAGCCGAGAATCGTACGATTCCCAGCTGGTTTTCGAACATGCTGGTTCGACAGAAGACGTGCGACCGTACAGTAGAAACGATCGCACGTCTCCATTCACACTGCTCGATTATCGTACGAAAAACCGATCGCATACGATTATCGTACGATAATCGTGCAGTGTATGGGCACCTTGAAGGCTTGAATGACAACCAGCACCATTAATCCGAGAGTGCAGCCCCTCAAGGTTCAGCTTCCTGAGGGTGTAGCGATGATAAGTAGCTAGGGAGTGTACTGGGGAATTTTTTTTATTATTTAGTGTATTACCCTGCACACGAGCACCTTTCCTGTGCTAGTTATAAATTGATCTCCATTCTTTGCTTAAAGCTAAATTCAGGCAGAGACTAAGGATAAACCGTGCCCTTTGGTGAAGCTGAGTCCTGTTTGAGGCAAAGAGCAGATTTGTAGTCACTGTCCAGGTAAGGGACAGTAAAACAAAGGCAATCGGCATGGCCAAAGCTTCAGCAGGGGTTATGAACTGCGCCAAGCTTGGGCAAGGATCAGAAAGCAGGGCGGGTTTAAATAGGAAGGAGAGTGCTGTGATTGTTTGCGAAGGCACCCAATGAGAAAGCTGGGATGGTGCAACTAGCAAGAGAAAATGGCAAGCAATAAACATCTGGGCTGTCTTCCCATGGCAAACCCAACTTGGTATTGGGTGCTGGAGTGGCTGCACATGGCGCCGCTTGAATCCAAATAGATGAGATATGTCACCAGCACACCGGAATGAAATATTTAAAGTACTGTACATCTATATTGACGCAAGCACATTGGGGGGACATTATTAAAACTGGAGGAGACAGAAACTGGAGCAGTTGCCCATGGCAACCAATCAGCATCTCTCTTCCGTTTGCTCAGTTAGGATTTGAAAATGAGACAGAGAAGCTGATTGGTGCAAATTTGCTCCAGATTTTGTCTGCTCCAGTTTTGATAAATTCCTCCCATTGTGTCACAAAGAAATCAGCATTTCGGGGGTAACCATGTGTCCCTTTATCAGGCTCATGGGCATATGAAGACGGTTTGAACATAAAAGCCCTCCTCAACGTATATTCACATGACTAAGGTAGCTCAGAGGTCCCCCTTTAACTAACAACCACCCCGTTTACCATCAATTCCACATCCCAATCGTACCAATGAATACAATACACAAGAGCTGGAGTTTAAATGGCCACAGCAGCCTTTTATTACAAAATTACATTAATTACATTTATAAACAACAACAAAACAACAACAGTTACCAATAACCGTACAGTAGGAATTGTTTGGTTTCAAGGTCCTTGAAGGCACTATAACTATAAAAAAATGGACCAGTGCCTGTGGGCACCTTTCTTATACTCAAAAGAAACGTGATTCTGTTCCTAGAGAGGACTCAGATCACAGTAGTCATAAAGGATTGGAGAAGCCAAAGCAAATATCCAAAAATAATTCAATTTATTTGTCAATACAAAATCATGAGCATGAATAAAACCAAATTGCACCTTTTCCCATGTACCAATATCTAAAAACAATGAAAATAGACAACGTTGTCTAACTCACACATACCAATCATGCATACGGGCAGGCTGATAAGATTCTTGATTAATACCTTTCTTATACCTGAATGCCCCTAGCTGCCATAAACCGCCTCGGGGACGTATTTCAATTGCCCGCAGACCCACCGTGGTCCCTATTACCAGGTCATAACGTTTGACTTTACCACCACAGAAGGACACCCACACAACCGATGGGTCCCCCTCGTCAAGTTATCCAACCCATACAAATGCCTTCAAGGATCCAAACCGCCATAATGCTGCGACAAACTTCAACGACCACAAAACCAGACCCTAAGTCCGTTCCTTCTCCTGGTCACACTGAACTCCTTCCTGGATACTCTCCGAAGCCCCTCCTAGAAGACCACTTTCCTCCAATTCCGTAAGTATCCCTCCTCTAACCAGATTCTCACCTTTCGTTAACCCTTTCCCCTCCTAGTTCCACTTCCAACCTTTGACATGAAGGCCTTTTGCTTGTTTCACTTATTTCCATAACTCCCGGCCTGTCTCTAGCCTCAATCTAGATCAGGGGTCTCAACCTCAGGCCCTCCAGCTGTGCTGGAACTACAAATCCCATGAGGCATTGCAAGATTCCCCCAGCCACAGACATGACTCCAGAAGAGAGATACATCATGGGATTTGTAGTTTCACCACAGCTGGAGGTTTGAGACCCCTGATCTAGATGGACCCGACTCGCATGTCTACAAACCAGCATGGAACGAGCCTTCAAAAATTAACTCGTTTCTTAATTGCGACAAATGCTTTTTGCATATTAATGAGAATAATTACTCCCGAACACAATCCTACGATAAACACAATACAAATGCATTTGCAGACACTTGGCCTTTTTCATACCTCAAGATAGTGTTCCTTCACTCATGAGCAGATGTTTAAATTCCACAAGGAGCGCTTCTTATTTTTTTTTTTCATAAGGCTATGGAAATCAACTTGGCATGGGTACCGGACTCCCAGGTGGAGCGGGTGAACGCAAAGCCTCCTTAGAAGTCTTAGATCAAGGCTAGTCAGTGAGAGCAACAGAGCCCAGTCACCAAAAGCCTAGTGCTCTGGTGAGTGACAGGTACAGGCTCCTTCTAAAGCTTGAAACGGAATGGCAAATGATCTCTCTGACAGAAGAAATCTTCTGTTTGTTTGCTGTGGACCAGATGTGTTACAAGCTCATGTGCAAATGTCTGCTTGTGCCAATTGTAGTTTAAATCATAATTTGGCAGAAGGTTAGCTTTGCGTTAAAAAAAAAAAAAAGACTTTTGGTAATAAGACGGGCAATTAATTAGAACGTTCAACCTTCACTCAACGCTGGGGGAAGCCTGGTTTAGGAAATGTCAAAAATACGGAGGAAGTGCTGGATTTACTCCCCCGAATCCCCCTTATGAATGTTAATTTTCGGCTGTCGGGATCGTTTGTTTATTTCTAATTGCTATGAAGATTTTGTATTTTAATATTCTGTACATTTATGTGGTTTTCCTGTTTTGTTGTTTATTTATTTATTTCATTTATTTAAATAGCGCTGACAATTTACACAGCACTTTACATAGTTGCACATTCACATCAGTCCCTACCCTCAAGGAGCTTATAATCTAAGGCCCCTATCACACATGCATACATAAAAGGCCAATTTAGAGAGGAGCCAATTAACCTTCCAGCGTGTCTTTGGAGTGTGGGTGGAAACCCACGCAAGCAGAGGGAGAACATGCCAACTCTTTGCAGTTAGTGACCTGGCTGGGATTCAAACCAGGGACCCCAGTGCTGCAAGGCAGAATCGCTAACTACTACACCACTAGGGTTGCCACCTGTCCAGGATTCACTCAAGCACAAGATGTCAGGCAGACAGGGGCAACCAACATTAAGATAGGGGCTACTGGCCCCCCACTGAAAATAGTCTCAACTGTGATATTTACATATGAATGGGTGGCGCTATTTACATATGAATACGCCGCGACTCATCCCCCCCCCCAAATTTCCGTGATTTGCAAGAGTGTTCGGGTTTCGCTGAAAGAAAAGGTGGCAACCCTATACGCCACTGTGCTGGAGAACGATTTAAATCCTATAAAACGTTTGTCAATTCCTGCTGTGTGCTGACAAATGTTTAACACTCAAATCTACTTTAAGTACATTTAAAAAAAATATCAATAGCCCACCCATTGTAAGAAAAACATAAATTGCAGCTCTGGCTGTAATATTCACCTTCTCTCTCTGGCGGCCTCCCTCACAGATCCATCTGCTCTGTGATCCAGCACCTCGTCCTGATTGAATGATGGGCAGCATTATTCAAACCACTTCCTGTAAGTGCAAGGTGTCATGGACCTTCCCCCTGGGAGGGGTTATCTCCATGGCTGAGTGTTAATTTATTAAGAACCATGTCAAATGAAGAAGAGCGCTTTCAGAGCCATGCAGGGTCGCTTCATCAGGTTTAACATTGACCTCAATCATTGACCTGCGTGGCCCCAAAAAGTGATCATCTTTAATTGACATGGTTCGTACCAAATTAACACTTAGTTATCCTGAAAGGACTTCTGAAGTGCTGGTGACATTCTTATAAACGATTCATGCAACAGGCGGCGCCATACGCAGTCACTGCGAGCACCCTTCCCTGCTATTGGGACATCCGGTAGGGAGTGGAAAAAGACCTTCACACGATCTTCATGGCTCTCTCTCAGAAGTCAAATAATCATGAATGCTACCTGAATCATAATGGACCACCCAGTACTACTGACTGTGGTAGAAGAAGAAGAAAAATTATTCTGGAGGAAAGAGAGAAAGAAAGTGAGAAAGAAAGAAAGGAAGAAAGAAAGAGTTGCACAGGCATGGCTGTTACGTTGCCAGTACACTTCTCCCTGTAAAGGGTCAATTACTACAGCCTGGGCTTAGGTGGGAGGACTGTGGAAGGCTGGCTGAGATGTGATAGGATAACACTGCCCGGAATTCCCTGCAATTAAGGTTTATGGGATTTGGAGCTCATAGCCAGGTAGAGACTATGTTGAAATAAACTAATTGAACTACAGTTCCCAGGAGTCAGGAGGAGTGGACTGGGACTGGTTGGAAAGAGCCCACTCAGTTCAGAGAGAAAGAGGAGAGAGAGCAATCACATGTATTTGAGCTGCTGTCTTTGCTGCAGGGAAGGAGGTAGACCCTGTGGTGGTAGACCCATGAAAAAGTATAAATACATTGAATTTGTCTTCTTATTGGCTTCCTGGAGTGTCCTGTGTAGTAGAAACAGAAGTAAAGGGACAGAGTGGTCCATTGAGTCTGTCAACCCCCCTTTCCTTTTTTGTAAAGATCTAGATCTATAGATCTCAGCTGGCCCGCATGCTAAAACATGCATGTTTGTGGTCTAGTACCGTGTCACGGGTCTGGAGGGTCTCTGCGCATGATACTCTTTACTTTTTCAAACTTTATTTGCAGCTGTACAAAGTGTACACTGCATTCGGGTCTCCGCACAGGAGCGTGGTTTGCTGTACTGCAATACGGTGACCTGCAGTGTGACGCAGCATGCTACAAAAGAATACAACTCGCCTCCGGGTTTTTTTTCACAGCGTGCCGCAGCATACTTTCCTCCCGCGCAATGTGCCCCGGCAGTGACTGACATTGTTCAGTTGCTGTAAAAAAATGCCAGTCACTGATTGCAGTGTAAGCCATGACTGATGGATTCATCGATTACGTCCCTCTGTTAAAAACCCCCAATAAACACACAGACTGCACGGCATGGATTTTAATGGCCCCAGCAGCCCTTTTATTAACCGAACCAACTTTAACAATAACCAAAAGTAATAAACCAAATAATATGCAAATAAATACTCGTAACGACTGTTTGATCTGAGAAGGGGCCCAACAGTCCAAATAAGGCCTCTCCTAAAAACTCCTCCCATGTCCCCAGCCATACCCCAACCAGCTTGAGGACAGTTTCTGCTCCCCAGTTCCAAGGGGCCAGGCCTGACACCACTATATACTGACATCAACAGGGGGGAGCACCCATACCAGCTGATGGCCCCCCATTTGTGTAACTGACTCAGAGTTTCAGACTCCCCCAAAGACCCCCTAACCCGCCAAGCTGCCATGACATAAAATGGACCTTGCAACCATCAGAAACCACAACATTCAGGGAGGGCGGTAGGGACAACCTGCTTCCTTCGTCGACTTTCCAGAAAGAACGCCCCTCAGCTCTTGCAGTTCCAACCCATGCGGCTTCCCGGACACCTGACCCCAACGTCCAATTGGGTAAGATCAGCTCATTCCCATTTTATTTTTAAACCCTTCTCCAGGAACTATTCCTCTGCGCAGTCATGCAGCCCCTCCGCTTAGTCTCTGCTGTAGGTGTGTTCCCAGTATCAACTACTCGTTAAGGTCACACTACACTGCACTCTCTAAGGTTAGTTTTGATCTTTCCTCCTGCTAGTTTGAGGTCATGCCCGCATTATTTTGAGGTAGAACTGAGAATGTAAAGTCTGGCATTTTTAACCTGTTAGACCTCTTGCATAATGCTGCCAGTCTAACCCAGGGATATTGCTGACTGGAGGAGTTAGCAGGCTAGGATAGCAGAAGGGAACATGCTGCTGACCGAGGACTCAGGATTGGAAGGAGGATTGGTAATG
This sequence comes from Nanorana parkeri, assembly GCF_000935625.1. Lineage (NCBI taxonomy): Eukaryota > Metazoa > Chordata > Amphibia > Anura > Dicroglossidae > Nanorana > Nanorana parkeri. The sequence goes on from NW_017307317.1 coordinate 451,555, forward strand.
AATGTGGAGAAAAGTGAGGTAAGGAACCTAGCGTCCCTGTCTGGCAAAAGTGGCTGGATAACACAACCGGCTGAACAGGGGCGTCCCGAGGCTGGGTGACACCCGGAACGGTGTCCGAGTAAGAGAGGAGGAGACAGTCACCCGGCGGGATGACGTATGCCGCCGGGTTCCCTCCTCTCTCCTGATACTGTCAGGCGTTCGGTCCATGACCAAGCGCCCGATTTTTTAAGAAGGGGGGTGACACCAAAATAACTGTAAGTCTGTAAGTCATTTTGTAAGTCATTTTGGTGTCACCCCTCCAATGGTGTCACCCGGGTACGAGCCGCACCCCCCTTGTGACGCCACTGTGGCTGAACAAGATTCAAATCTGCAGGTGAAAAAGTTCACATATATGTTCTGCAAATGTGTATTTAGCTGCTTACTTGTTGAGAAATAAACAATTCCCTGAAGGCCCCCAATATAGTGTATATCGCAATGACTTTAGCAGGTCTTTACCTGCTTCTGTACTGGAGATATTGATGTAGGCTGGATCAATGCTGTGTCTGAAGCTGCGTGCTAGGTAGATGAGTCTGCCATTATTAGAACACAGTATCCTTTCGAGTGTCAAGTAATTGAAAAAAACTGCAGCCTTGGCATCTCTTCAGACTGGGAAGACTGTTTAATAAGTATCTTGCAAATGATGAAACCCTCATTGCAGTGGATGCATATGATTTGACCACAAGCCCTGTGTAGATTTCTGGGAAAAGCAGCGATCGAAGCGCATAGGCAGGGAGACGGGATTACTCAGAAGTTGCGTGTAAAACATGCATACTGTTAGAAAAATGAGGTAGAGATGAGTTAAATAGTTTGGAGGACTCAGAATTCGCAGTGGATAATGAATATGAATTTGGTTGATGATCTGTACTTCATGTAGATCAGTTCACATATTGAGCTTATAAAGAGCTACAAGGACTACCAACTAGTTCACTTTCTCAATATAGAGTGACAGCCATCTGGAAGTCCCTGAGGCTGCCGGAGTGGCAGCCGCCTGGGAAGACCCAGATGGCTGATAGGAAACTGTTATATGTCCTTATAAGGACAGCAGTTTTATAGGTACACTACATTATAACCAGGCCAATGATGAAGAGTGTGGAGATTCCTAGGCCAATGATGTCTTAGAGTGTGGATATTCCTGCTTTATGATCCCATGCTTGTTAATAGTGGGATCCCCATTGTATTCTACAGGAACATTCAGTCTTGCTTATTAGGGGGGGGGAAAGTCCACTCTGCATTTAGTGAAATGGTAAGTGGGCCTGTGGAATCACCTGTAAAACTGATTTTCCATTACTTGATCGGCGAGTACTGTGTCTCTATTTGAGTAAAGCACAAGCAACAGGGTTGGTGCCAGACCATATGGAAAAATAATCCAGTTAAAAAAAAACCCACCACCACCACTTTAGGAAGTTTTTGAATCTTCTGAAGTGGATACATAGTATAGACCAGTCTTTCTTAACTATGGTTCCTACAGAGGTTGCTAGAGATCCCTTAATGAGCAATTTGTGTCTCTCAATTAAGTAACCTGCACTACTCACTAGTGTAAGGGGCACTACACTGAACACCAGTGTAAAGAAATACTACAAAAACCAGACCAGCAATGTAAGAGGGCGCCTTACTGACCACCAATGTAAGGGGGCATTGCACTGACCAATAATGTAAGAGGGCACTACATTATCCACCAGTGTAAGGGGTACTACACTAAACACTAAAGTATGGGGCTGTACATGTACAACCAATATAAGGGGACACTACACTGACGAACTTTGTAAGGGGGTACTACATTGACCTCCAATGTAGGGGATTCTACACTGATCTCCAATGTGGGGAGACACTGCAATGACCATCAATGTAACAGGGCACAACACGGACCTTCAATATAAGGGGACACTACACTGACCACCAGTGTAAGAGGAAACTACATTGACCACCGATGTAAGGGGTACTACACTGATCTCCAATGTAAGGAGACACTACAACGACAACTAATATAAGGGGGCTCTACAGGAACCTTCAATATAAGGGGACATTGCAATAACCAGCATTGTAAGGAGACACTACAATGACCACCAATATAAGGGGGCACTACACAAACCACCAATATAAGGGGACACTACATTGACCTCCAATGTAAGGGGTACTACACTGATCTCCAATGTAAGGAGACGATACAACAACCACTAATATAAGGGGGCACTACGCAACCATTCAATATAAGGATACACTACAATGACCACCAATGTAAGGGGCACTACACAAACCTTCAATATAAGGAGACTTACCACCAGTGTAAGGAGACACTACACGAACCTTCAATGTAAGGGGACACTACCCTGACTACCATTGTAAGGGGGGTTCTACACTGACCACCAATGTAAGGGGTACTACACTGATCTCCAATGTAAGGCAGCAATACTTTGACCACCAATGTAAAGGTGGCATTTCTCCACTGTCCACTAATCTGAAGGGGACGGACACGGCAGTGCTTCCTTTCAGGGCATTATTATTGTTCTAATAATTTCATTTTCATGAAAATAATTTTGTCATATAGAATTCGACTTGACCTGCATTTGCCTGCAGCAAAGTGGGAATGGGCCCTTAATGTTACAGTAATGAACAGAGTGCTGCATTAAAGGAGAACTATGGGGTTAAGGCTTTTCCCCATAGTTCTCCTTAGGGTAATGGGAGGACACAAACTAGCTTCCTCCTGTCACCCTAGGCTCAGTATACCGCCAGCTCTAGCTCGGGGTATACTGAGACGCCACAGTATACCGCGAGCTGCTGCTCGCGGTATACTGAGATGCTGCAACTGAAGCGGATCCCGACAATTGTGCCGGGATCCGCCCAGCTGCATGACTGACAGCTGGCTGTGCCTATCTAGAGGCAGAGCCAGCTGTACCCGCCCCCTCCCCTGTCCGTTCCGCCAGTCAGCGCTGGCGGATCGGAGCGGGGAGGAGGGAATCCAGCCCCTCCCCTGTCACGGCAGAGAGCCGTGACCGGATCGATAGGTGAGCGAATGCCGGTATGTGTTCGCTCACCTCCCGATCTCCCAGTCTCATTGTCACCGGTCGGCTAGAACTATGAGGCGAGTGAAAAGCACTCACCTCATAGTTCTCCTTTAATTTGTATCCTGTATACCTTCCATCTTTATATCTATTGCAATATTGCATTTCTGCCTGGAGGCCAGTCTTTAAACAAAAACTATTATCTCCAGTCTACGAACATAATCATCTATAATGTTGTTCCTCATAACGGGTTGATGCATTGATAGCAGCCCTGATGCATCATATTTGTATACAGCACATGCGTTCAATGAAGTGTCTCGACACAGGTACAAAGAAAATGTGCCGAGCGTTGTGAAGAAGAGACGGACAGGACATGCGTTCCACCCTGAAGGTATTCCTGGCATCCATTCAGATGTACATTCTTACTGCTTATGCCTGCCAGCCCATGTTACAGGAACACATTTAGAAATGAATGAAGACTATCAGAGCAATATATTGCAGGTCACCCAGCTCTGCTCACGTTGCTGTGTTGTTTTTCTGATATACGTTTCCTTCCTGCTGGCCCCTTTAAACATTTGGCGCTGACTTTGTTGTAGTTAAAGAGAACCCCTGCAGTGCGAGCCCGGGAATGTGACAGGTGGAATTAGACAGCTGATGTGATTCTATTACTGTCTAGACGGAGCTAAGCGGGCGTACCAGGTGATAGCGTGTCAGATGTGAGAGCTGGAACTGCTCAGACTACTTCTCTGTCTGCTACTTGTCTGTGGAAGATTCATATATGCCGGGTGATGTCCCTCTCTAGCAGATGAAATTATACTCTATAGTCAGCGCTTTTTGTTGAGAGACCCACTCGCTTTAACGGTCGGTGTGACAAACGACATGGTGCATCCATAGCTCCAGAACAGAAGCAGGTAAGAATTAGCATTAAAGAAGAGCTCCGGGAATTAAAAAAAAACAAAAAAAAACGTACCCTTAAGTCCTCTTTTTGTCCAGGGGGCTCAAATAAAGAAAATATACGCAATCCTCTGGCCCACTAGACCGGTCCCCACAGCCTCTTCTCTCCTGGGCTTCGGCGGGCTACATGCCACTGAGGTCATCCTGTCTAATGCAAGGCCCTTGGCCTGCATTAAATGTGAGGATGCTGAGGGACATTCCATAGCTGGAGTAGGAGAGGGGGAAAAGGTGAGCGCTGACCGACACAGGGCCAAGGATCAGGTGAGTATATCTGATTTATTTGAGCCCCCCGCCCTAGACAAAACGGGCACTTAATCCTTGCAGTTCAGGGGGTAGGCCCAATGCAAAAGTATGTTTTTTAAACCCCCGGAGTTCTTTTCGAAGCTCCCGTTCACAGAGAGTTTTGACGTGTGATTCCCAAAGTGCGACAATGCTCAATATGAAGAATCACATTATTTCCAACAGTGCCTTTTGTGTCACTTGTCATGTGAAGAGTGTTGTGTCACTTGTCATGTGAAAACGTACATGAGCTTTATTGTGGGGGGCAGATTTACGTATTTTAGGTCCCATAGATCTCAATGGGAGAGCCTTAAAACATGCGACCCAAGAGCATTTTTGAGTCTAACGACTGGTGTCCTCTTCCTAGTAGCTTTT
>NW_017307317.1:456229-500224 GCF_000935625.1 Nanorana parkeri
AGTAGTAGTAGTAGTATAAATGTTATTTATCTTTATTTATTTATTTAATATTCTATTCTATTTCTGCTGCCAAGAAACACGGCCTAGCTGACATGGCTCAAGAGCTCCCATAGCACCACAACACCACACAGAAAAACAAGGAGGCAGACGCAAGGATGGCGACAGCATGTGAAGTCCCAGGTGATACCGCTTTACATTGGCCAAAGCAAAGATGGCTGCAGCTTAAAATCCACATTAAAGTGACATTAAACCCTCAGATTTTTTAACATAAAAAAAATACTGTAATGTGCGACTTCCTGTAATCCATGGTAGTTTCCCTTCTCTTTGCTGCTTTTCCTTTTAAATCCTCATGTCTTCTCAAAATCTGAGGGTTTAATGTCACTTTAAGTGTTTCTGAAACTTGAGTTCACGCAGCTTTAAAATCACCTGAAAATACTCAAGCCCAACTGTCAATGGGACCTTCGTTTCTTACAGATCTTGAAAACTCCAATAGCAAAGATCTTCCTGTTACAAGTAATGACTCTATTCCTGTCCATTCGGGAGTTTTTGGTGTTCCTGCCAACCTTTGTGCGTTCAGCTCTTCCGGTTTCATTCTTCTAAAATCCAGCAGGGAGAGTGTGGGACCTTCATAGTGGCCTGTCACGTACCTGGTGAGAGACTGGAAGGTGAGGAGGCTTCTCTTGTGGCTCGTGTCCTTCCGCCCCTGGGCGTGGGAACAGGTCGCGGTCGGGCAGCGAGGAGCATGAGTGCCACGGATGGGAACCGACACTGTGCAGGAGACGTCCTGGTAGCGGCTAGTCAGTAAGCCAGAGGTCCAACCAGGTGGGCAGCGTGGGAAAATGATCAAGAGACTGAAGCGTGGTCAGGAAAGCCAAAGGTCGGAGCCAGCCGGGATGCAGGGTACACAATCAGGAGGCAAAAGGAAAAGTCCAGGAAACAGGCCGAGGTCAGGGGCAGGCAGCAATCAATAGAGAAGTCCAAACAAGCCGGGTCAAGCAGGTAATAGGAATCCAACAGAATGCAGGCACACAGGAACACTAGCTGAAAGACCATCAGCAATGGGGCAAGGGCAGGTTCGTTTTTATATGCTAAACTATTAGGGTAGCAGCGTAATTTCCACTGCAATGGCTGTGCGCTCTATGGCAGGTTTTCCGGCCACACAAATATTTGGTTTGTGCGCATGTACGGGCGCCATTTTACCCTTACATGGCCAGAGCGGGTGAGCAGATCCAAGAAGCCAGTGCAGAGATCTCACCAATAAAGCCCTGAAGAGAAAGACAAAAATGTCAGGTGATTTAAAGCATGACTCTGGGATTCTTCAAAATGATCTACCATTGCAGTGACCGCCCCACTACCCCATCCTCACTGCAAGGGTTAAATGCTTGTTAAGTCTAGGGATAGAGGATACTCTATTACCTTATTCTTGAATATAAGTGGACTCTTAACCAACTACTGGCCCAGCATTATACTTGATGACATCAGAGTTTGATGACCAACTGGAGCGTCTTAGAGAAGAGACTTTGGGGAGGGGGGCTGGTTGCATAGATGTAGGGAGCTTGCTGGAGCGAGGAATAAGGTATTACACATTGAACTTCTACTTCTAGACTTAAATAGGACCTCCAGGAATTCTAAAAACTAATCCTTGAAGTGGGGCTACCTATTCCCCAAAGAATATTCCCTGATTGTCATCTTAGAATATGCCCAATGTGCCATTGGGCATATTCCAAGATGACAATGCCCGTATTCATTGGGCTCAGATTGTGAAAGAGTGGTTTAGGGAGCATGAGACATCATTGTCACACATGGATTGGCCACCAGAGTCCAGACCTTAACCTCATTGAGAATTTTTGGGATGTGCTGGAGACTTCGCTCAGAGGTCCGACTCTCCCATCATCACTACAAGATCTTGGGTAATGCAACTCTGGACTCAAATAAATGTTGTGACAATGCATAAACTTATGGAAATTATGCCAAGGTGATTGTGTGCTGTAATCAAAGCCAAATGGGGCCCAAGGAAGTATTAGAGTGTTTTTTAATCTTTTTTTTTTTACACCTAGAGCGCCATAGAGTACTGTGTGATGAATCTTCTACATCTAACACACTTCTGGGTGTGTCAGATGCCTCGTCTCCCTCTGAGAGTTAAGGTTTTTCCTCTAGCCCTTATGACAATACTGTGTCCTGTAGTATTGTAGACAAAACTATGGACATCAGCACTCCAAATTGCAAGTCAGATGTGTCTATTAATTGACGTAGATGCAGCAAATCACATTATATTGTAGGGGGCAGGCTGGGCAAGACAGGCAGGTCCAGCTGTGCAGTGTGAAAAGTGTGCAATAAGACCAAAGCTTCTACTACAATATGTCATTCTTTTTTTTTATTCTAGTTTTGGCACTACAATAAATGTTGGTACTGTGATGTTTGGGGAATTGAGCACATATGGTGAGCGCTTAAGGAACAGACTTGAAGCCGTTTTAAACATAAACAGGGCTGTCTTTTATTTCTTTCATCAACACAATACAGTCTGCTAATGTTTCAGCAAGTACACAATGTCTCACCGATTGTGGCACATACTCCATGTGTAACTGGCTCTCTAATGCTGGCCACAGACATTACAACCATCGCAAGACTTTTGTCTTGCGATGGTTGTAAGGTCATTTAAAAAATGTACGATCTGCCCATCTTGGACAGGCAGATTGTACTTCCGATGACCACAATGCTGAACGGGCAGTGTGCGCTTGCGCACACCGGCCCGTGCGGCATTCATCTTACGAACATGCCACACACCCTCCGACAATCGTCCGATTCTCGGCGGGTTTTCGAACATGTTCCTAAGATAAAAGTCGTGCGACCGTACAGTAAAAGCGGTCGCACGTCTCACACACACCTTGCGATAATCGTATGATCGTGGGATTTCCCGCGAGTATCGTACGATTATCGCAAGGTGTGTGGGCACCTTAAGCCTCCTCGGCTGTCTTCCCTGTGCATCTAGCACACACAGGCACCTGGCTCCCCTCTGACTTCTGGGTGGAGTCCTTACTCCTGAACACCTCTGTTCCTCTTCCCAGCTGGAGCCCAGAACATTAGCCAGCAGCCTTCCCATAAGGGCTGTGCACAGGTGTGCAATTAGGTGCTGGCCACGACTAAACAATGGACCCAGGAAAGGAGATTTCATCCCTCCCAATTCTCTTAGAAATCTCCCAGTTCCAGGATCCCATACCAAATCCAGAAAACCTGGAGAGAACTGCAAAACCAGCTCTTTCCCAGCAAAATCATTTGTTTCCCAGGACTGCTCGGCCCCTCTGGCTGAGAGTCCCGGGTGACTACAACCCCCAGTTCTACCGTGGGATTGCCACACGATACCATAGTACTAGAGGTGCACCGAAATTGGAAATTTTAAAACCGAAATGTAAAAAATGTCAGGCCGATACCGAATTTGTATTTATTTTTATTTTTTCAATTTTTTAAAATATTTTATTTTTTGTTATCAATGACCAGGAATTCTCTATGAGTGTTCCTGTTCATTGATAACATGAGAACATTGTTTGTTTACTATAACTACAATTATGAATAAATGGGGGTGATGTAGGAGGTGATGTAGATCACTTCCCATTCATTCATAATTGAGGATATAGTTAACATACCATATCCTCAATTATGTACACACACTCAGCGATCGCTGATCCCTGAGTGTGTGTACGTTGCTTTTCTCTCTGACACGCTGTCACGGGAGGCTGATCGAGCGGTGTAGAGAGGAAAGCCCAGCCTCCTGTGACAGCGCTGTTTCCGCCCCCACACCGCTCTGCCGGACTGTGATAGGCGGCTGAGTGGTGTGGGAGGAGAGACGCCGGCCGCTCACAGCGCTCTCGTCCTGCAGCGCTCGGCCGGCTGTCACTTTATTTTCTCCGCGCTGGAACACAGAGCAGCGCCCAGCAGGGAGGAAAAAAAACCAGGGATGCGCCGATGTATCGATCGAAACATGGCTCTTTCGGCATTATGCCAGAAGTGCCATTTTCGGCCGATATGTTTCGGCGCCCGATATATCGGTGCATCCCTACATAGTACATTACAATGAAAAAAATACATATTTACACATCTATATACTCCGCCAATAGTTTGTTTTTCCTGATGCCTCACTTCTCCAGCGCCACCATTTTCGACCTTGGAGTATTGGGGGTCGGCTATTACTTCCGCCCTTTGATATATGACATAGATATACCAGGAGGCTTTGGGGAGGGGGTGGGGGAATTAATGGACCGTCTGATGAATGTGGGACCCCTGAAGACCTGATTCTGACCGAGGACCAACCATCTACTAACACCTATCATGGCTTGTACCTGTAACGGTTGTCATCATTGATTATAGCAGTTCATCATTCAGTAAATTCACTTTATCTTATCTACCTGTTTGTTTTGAGTTTTTTTTTTGCTGCACATAAAGCACGCCTGAAGGCTTAATCAAAAAACCTGCATAATTCATACAACAGAGGTTAGCCCACAAGCCATCAGTGCTGATATAAAAGAAGTCCGGGCTGTCATCATCATGCGTGTAAAGCAGAAGAAAGACATAGTTTGGTATGGAGACCCCCAGTACATATATTAAAATCCTTTACAAATTAATCGTGAAAGTCCCAAAAAGACTTTTCTTCCCCAACCAGGTCACATGATTTCAAATGATAAAACCAAGAAGGAGAAATACCTGCAGAGGCTCGTGTCAGTGATATGTGATGTAGTAAACAGCCAAAGACAAATGAGGTCATCAGAAGTATAACTTTCTAATTCGCTTATCCTTATTCCCTCCATAAAGGATAAGAGCTTGTATATTATATTAAGAGGAAAATGGAACTAAAGTAAAAAAGGTTTTTACATTTTATATTCTTGGGGCTTATGGTCATGGCTTTGCATTTTTATTGTTTTCTATGGGTGGGCTCATGCAAAGATCAGAAAGCAACACACTCTATTGGAGTAGTCTGCATCCTTTGTTGCAAAGACGCAAGCTGCTTCATTGCTAGGGAATAGATGGCTTATTGCTGCCTAGCATTCTTTGTTGCATTGACATAGGAGGCTCTTTGCCGCATAACATTCTTCATTGTTAGGATGCAGGCAGCTCAAGTTGGTAAGCATCCTTTGTTGCTAGGATACAGGTGGTTCATTGTCGCCTAGCATTCTTCGTTGCTAGGATGCAGATGGCTTGAGCCATTAAGTATCCTTTTGTAGCTAGGATGCAGGTGGTTTATTGCTAACTAGCATTCTTCGTTGCTAGGATGCAGACAGCTTGAGCCACTAAGTATCCTTTGTTGCTAGGATGCAGGTGGCTCATTGCTGCCTAGTATTCTTCGTTGCTAGGATGCAGACGGCTTGAACCACTAAGTATCCTCTGTTGCTAGGATGCAGGTGGCTCATTGCTGCCTAGTATTCTTCGTTGCTAGGATGCAGACAGCTTGAGCCACTAAGTATCCTTTGTTGCTAGGATGCAGGTGGCTTATTGCTGCCTCCCATTCTTTAGGACACAGACGACTCATTGCTGCCTGGCATTCTTCGTTGATAGGATACAGATGGCTTGAGTCACTAAGCATCATTTGTTGCTAGGATGCAGGTGTCTTCTTGCCGCCTATTGACCTTTATTGCTAGGATGCAGGTGGCCCGAACTGCCTAGAATCCTAACAACCAATAGGGCACCTTTGTGCTATAGGCTGTACGCATGAAACATTGCACAAACATTACATGCATGCAGAGCACTTTTTATAAAGGATCTTGTTGCCTTCTTCTGCAAGCAGGATCCAGCAGACTAGCTGTGGTATTTATAGTGTCAGTGCAGGCGCCAGTCTGACAGTCTGTCATAATGGTGCCCGCACTGACACTATACTAATCTTTGAGCCTTTGCTGGCATTGTCCAGTATTTTTTCCTATCACTGGCAGCATTCAAGCCCTGATGAACGGGGAGTTGTTAGCCTTGGCACATTGGCTTTACCTACTGATCTTTTATTAAAGTGACACTACACTCAGGAGCTAAATCTTAAAAATACATTCAAGTTCCCTAACTATGAACAACAATGTATCTTATTTATGTATCACTCGGCTGTAGATCCTCCAATCATCTCTGAATTGGTGCTGACACTGTCCTTCCTTCTGGACAGGGGCTACTTTTGTTTCCCATGGTCCCTGTGTGTTTTCTAAAGTAGCCACCGCTCCAAGCTCACTTCCGGGATGGACGACAATCTCAATACAAATTAGTATGCCTACATACAATTCCAGTCTCTGGGAAACTCTCACTTCGCCCACGGCCCACATGTAAAGGTGCCCATACACTTTACAAACCTCGCAAGACTTTTGTTGTAAAGTACTTTAAAAAAATGTACGATCTGCCCATCTTGGACAGGCAGATCGTACTTGCAATCATCGCAAGCCCGACCCCCCTGATGACTGCAATGCTTGCGCACACCGGCCCGTTCGGCTGTTATCTCTCGATCATGTTAAAAACCGATTCTCGGCTGGTTTTCCAACATGCTCGAAATACAAAAGACGTGCGACAGTACATTAGAAACGGCCGCACGCCTTCCATACACTGCACGATTCTCGTACGATCGCGGGATTTCCTGCGATTCTCGTACGAGAATCGTGCAGTGTATGGGCACCTTTACATGTTCATCTTTCAGGCAGACCCTCCCAGATCACATCTCTTATCTGGGCAGACTAGGAATACAAAACACACAGCTCACCCCTGTCATGCATCCTCATAATCCACATTGTGTGCTCCGATAACCCTCTTCCAGAGCTGATATTTTAGAAAATGCAAAACTGGCACACAATGCTCTTTCAAAAAAGAACCACATGTTATTCCACATGCATCTGTACAAAGAACAACAGCTGATGCGTTTCTGCCTTGCTCGGCCTTAGTCATATTAGGTGAGTAGAAACGAATCAGCTGTTCTTTGTTGACATTTTTTTGGGAAAAGCATTGCGTGCCGGTATTTCATCATTTTTGTGGACTTCATAGGAATGCTGAACTGCGTCACTTCCGTTGACACAGTCTTAGCTGTTGGAGGCGTGCTTGATGAGTGCTCTTCCTTGAGCTGCTGCACCCACAACTCCTTGTCCCGCGGGCTGGCCCCTGTTTTCAGCAGAAGGATCTCCAACACCACCCATTGAGTGACCTGTAATTTTTCTCGACCTCGTCACTTCCAGGTGTGCATGAAGAAAGAGTATCATGAAAACAGCTCATTTGGATGATTGGCTGCACTGGAAGTGACATGGGAAAAATGTTATGGGTCGAGAAAAATTATAGAACAAGGGCACATGTGCGTTCAAGCCTTGGGACACTTCCAATGATGCGGTCCAGCATTCTTATGAGGTCCAGAAAAATAAAAGAAGACCAGTTTTGCACGTTTTAGGCAGTCTTGCCCAGATCACAGCCATTTTCTGAATTGCTTTGCTTCTAATGAAGCAGGAACCGTCCAATCACATGCCTTGATCTCCTCAAATTAATACCCTTTTTGTGAGTTATTGCTCATAGGCTGGGTGATTCTGTGATCTCAAGATGCAGCATCATCAGGACAGAACACCTAGATGAAGGGTGCCCACAATTTTTTGCCTTGAGATCAACTTTCCAAATGACGAGCTCAATGAGATCTACCAACGAAAAAACACCTTTATTTAAAAAAACAGCACATTAAAATTGTTACTGGGACTACTGCCTTTCTCTCTCTTGCGTTCTCTCTTCTTGCGCTCTCTCTCACCTGTATCTCTCCCCTCTCTCTCTGCTGTCTCTTCTCTCTCTGCTGCCTCTTCTCTCTCTGCTGTCTCTTCTCTCTCTCTGCTGTCTCATTTTTTTCTCTGATGTCTCTTCTCTCTGATGTCTCTTCTCTCTCTCTCTCCTCTGGCTGTCTCTTCTTTCTCCTGGCTGTCTTCCCTTACCTGCACTGCAGCAGATTTCCAGGTCTCCTCTCATGTGCGCTGTCCTGTCCTCCTGCAGTGGTCATGTGGCCGACGCTACAGACTGGAAGGGGTGTCCTGCCCAGCACTGGTGAGAGTGTGGCCGACGCTGCAGACGGAGAGAGGTGCCCTGCCCCTTCCTATCTGCAGCGTCTGACAGATTCAGGCGCACTAGCACCGTGGGAGGGAGCTCTGGTTGCGATCTACCACTGTTTGCTTTGCAATCGATTGGTAGATCGCGATCCACCTAATGGGCACCCATGACCTAGATGAAGGGTCATCTTGGCAAATCTGGGACAGTTGGCATTGCAGCACTGGGGGTCCCAGGTTCAAATTCTGGTCAGGTCACTATCTGCAAGGAGTTTGCATGTTCTCCCTGTGCTTGCATAGGTTTCCTCCGGGTATTCCAGTTTCCTCCCACAGTCCTAAGACATGCTGATAGGTGACTTGGCTCCTGTCTAAATTGGCTCTGTATGTATGCATGTGAGATAGAGACCTATGTAAGCTCCCTAAGGTCAGGGACTGTTGTAAATGTGTACTATGTAAAGCGCTGTGTAAATTGTCGATGCTTTATAAGCACCAATAATAAATACATAAATACATCTATGCTATTTCCCAATTAACTGCTTTTCCTAGTTATTAATCGGAAAATAAATTTTAGCAGCAAAATGAAGCTACTGAAAATCTCCTAACTTTAGCACGACGAGGCGTCTGCCAGCAAGCGGTTAAGTCGCTTAGTAGCAAGAGATTGAAATGGTCTGGCTCTAAAGGCCGTGGCTGGCACATATGCCATGTTTTAGAAAAGATTGACGAGGAGACTAGCAAATTATTTCATTTTTGGCAATGCTAAAATTATCCTTTAAATTGCCAGTTTTCATTGGATTGACCCTTTAAGTCCGAGATGCCCAAGTGATTTAATTAGGGGGCATAGTGTTTACTCCAAACCCTGACGATCTGAACTCTACGATACAGAGAACCTTTCTTTCCAAGCGCGATATTGATTAGAAACGTCGGGAAAAGGAAAAAAAAATCACTTTTTAATACATGGGGGATAGTTTAAGCCACCTTAAATCAGTCAAACCAGCAATACATCTGAAATGTTAATTAAATAACTTTTTTTTTTCCTCTTCTCACCTCTACTTTGCTGGCTTTAGTAAAAGCCAGGCTGCCAGTGTTAAGTCTCCACAGGTACCTTTAATTCTGTTTGATGTTAGTGATCTAGGTTTGCCAAATAACATTCACAGTAGATTCACCTGAAAGATCAATAACAGCTTGTTCAAAGCTAGATTGGCTTCATAGAGTCCAGGATTTTATTAATTTATAGAAACTTCCTAAGACCTTCACTACAAAAGAAAAAAGCGATCTTCAATCCTTTTCACAATGCATGTTTGAGAGACAGAAAGCAAAATAAAAAAGAAATACAGTGTCTTCATTGAAAGTATTGTTCTCACCGCTTCTGCTGTGGGGCTGAGAATGTGACCACTTAAAATGGATTGTTTGAGCACTATGGTGGCTTAGTAGTCAGCATGGTGGTCTTTTAACACTGTGTTTCTAGTTCCTAATAGTAAAGTATGCTCGGTTTGCGGGCAGGCTGAATATCGGTAAAAGCACCAAACCGAATCTGAACACTGTGGAAGTCAATGGTGACTGAGTTTGGGTGGGCTGTGCACATCGTCCTCCCGCAGATTCCCGGCTGCAGTAATACCAATCAATAGCGTCAAATTTGGTCCATGAGGTCACCCTTGATTCCCGGTGGTAAATTCAAATAACGCAGCAGACAGGGTAGAATTTACTCTCTCTGATGCACCAAGGCCAGGTTCCTCAATATGCCTTCCTCCCCGCCAACCCCCCCAATGGAAAATGGCAACCAGATTGCGGGGGCGGCAGGGTTAGTCAATCTGAACACTGTGGAAGTCAATGGTGACTGAACTTGGGTGGGCTGTGCACATCGTCCTCCCGCAGATTCCCGGCTGCAGTAATACCAATCAATAGCGTCAAATTTGGTGAGGTCACCCTTGATTCCTGGTGGTAAAACTTTTTCATCACTTTATGTTTTTTTTTTTTAATACATTTTTTATCTTATTATTTTTTACTTTTTTATCACCTTTTAATTTGTTATTTGAATTATTATTTATAACTTATTTTTTATTTTTTTTACATTTATTTTATAAAAACATTTTTTCATGTAACTTTACTGCTATCACACATTAGCTAACAAGCCCCATGTGTGATAGCATTTGGAGGCGACAGGTTCTCTTTATTGAACCTGTCACCTCCAATACAGGAGTTCCAGTGCTGGAACTCCTGTGACAGCTGAGAGGGGAAGGCTGCGAGTGCAGCACTGTTTTCACGGAGCAGAATTGAGAACGGACGTTCTGCGCTCTGCTCCCCGCTCTCCATCCTGAAGAGAAGATCTCCGACCAGCGGGGAGAGAGGTAACCGGCGGGGGGCAGTAGGGGAGGATGGACGAGCAGGCTGCATATAAGTTTTTTTGCTGGTGCACATGTCTAGACATCGCCAAGATCACTTCTGAACAAACAAGGGGCTTCCCCGCTCTACATTTAGCCCTGCTTGCAGAGCTAAATGTAGAAAACAACTTCCCGCCTGATGCCCGGAACTGTAGGTCTCGGGCATCAGGAGATTATAACTCCACAACCCTGACGCCCCCTCAGCTCCCTGCCACCCCGAGGTCGGGTCTCTGTTGGCCTTGTGGGAAATCAGGCCCTGGCAGCAGGGTATCTTACATTTACAGGGTTATTCACAAAAGGGTGAAGAGTTTGGGGAAGGCCGGAGAAGTGAACAATCTAGGACAATATAGCTGAACTGGAAAGTGAGCTGAATTGGAGATTTTTTCCAGTTCAGCTATGTTGTCCTAGATTGTTCACTTCTCCGGCCTTCTCCAAACTCTTCACCCTTTAGTAAACAACCCTGTTAGTGTCAGAAGTGTGGCATGTGCAAATTGTCACGCGACGGGTCATCATTAGGGATGAGCCGAACACCCCCCTGTTCGGTTCGTATTCGAACATTCGAATGGCCGAAATGTTCGAATACGAACTCGAACTCAATGCAAGTGTATGGGGGTCGAATGTTCGACCCCCATACAGCTGCCGGTACATGTAATAAATACTGTGTACTGTCCCCGTTACCTCCGCTGCTGTCCCGGCCTCCGGTCCCCTGGTCCGTCCGCTCTCTGTCGGCTTCTCTCCTTCAGTCCGGCCGCGGCTCCTCTGCTCCGCCCCCCTGCCTCCACTTCGTCTGCAGGCTGGGAGCCATACCCAGCCTGCTATTGGATATTGTAAAATTGAATAGCCAGTAGCAAGCTGGCTATGGCACCCGCCTGCTGTCAATCAGCATGGGGGGACCTGATAGAGAACTTTCTCCTTCAGGCCCCTCCTCCCCTGAGCCCTGATTGGGCAAAGTCTTGCACCTGACCTGTGGTCAGGTGCAATACTTTAACAAATCAGAGCTTCAGTGGGCATTTTTTATTATGGAATGTACGCGGTCGAACAGACCGCAAACATCCCATAAAGTTTGGCGCTCGGCGAGCGTTTGAACTGCCGATGTTCGATTCGAACTCATGTTCGAATCGAACACTCGGCCCATCTTTAGTCATTATGATTGATGTGGATAACCTTGCTGGACGTCATGGTTGATGCCGGATTTACTTCTGGGGACATTAATACATTTAAATGCTAATAAGTACGTGTTTTATTTAATTTAAGGTTTTAAGGATTTTTAATTTGGTGTGTATCTTTTTTTCTTTTAACTCTTTGGGGAGATGGTCCAGGGGTGGTAGATATCTGGTTGCCCCCTTGTTATAAAGGGGATTTTGGATACCACCTTATGCCCCCCCCCCACCCCCATTTAACCCTGTCTCTTTTTTTGGGGCACAAGGAGGTAGGGAAGAGTCTCTCATCCTTCAAAAATTAGGTCAAGGGTACTTTGCAAGGGGGGGAGTGACTTTTTTGTCTTCTCCAGGACCTTTAAAAGGTATAGTACTATCAAACCAGATACAGAGGACTGTATTGGGGAAACCCCGATATAGATCAGGAGGAATAATAAGTCCATGTGTGTATGGGGGAACGATGATGACCAACCAATAGGCTACAGTGGTTGTTTCAGGGGAAATTGGCTCTAATGATAATGGGGCAACTTTCGGGGCCCCCAAAATAACCCAAACACTAGAGGAAGCCTGGTCTTAAATATCTGTTACACATTGAGATTGACCTTTTAAGAGACATTTAAGAGATGGAAAGGGAAACTTGTGCTGAAAAGTGTGGGAGAGAGAGAAGGAAGGGATAAGAGATAAACACAGTGAGAGAGAATAAAACAAAGGGGAGAAGCAGCGAGAGAAAGGAAGGGTGGTGGATAACAAGGAGAAGCGAGAAGGTGGTGGAGAGGAGGTGAACATGAAGGAGACATAGATACACAAGAGGGATAAATTGAGAGAGATGAGGAGGTAGAGGGAGTTGAAGATAAGAGGGAGGAATGGAGACAATGAACAATAGTGACACAAGGAATAGGAGCAAGAATGCACTTTGCAATGCTTTTTTGCTGAAATGTTCCTCCATACTTCCAGTTTTCTCATGGCTGTGCATTCATTAATATTTAAACATTTTGACTCTTCAGTCTTCCCTCTTCCTCCTATCCTCCTCATACTCTCAGTGGACATTGGCTTTCTGGATATTCTTTCTTCCTCCGCACCGCGTCTGCGTCTTCACTTCCTTTATAGTGGCCGACTTTTGCCCTTCACTGTTTCCTCTGTCATTGCGTTCGCTAAGTTTCCCATATCATCTCTAATATACCTTTGGAGCATCCTTTTATTACCTGCGAAACTTTCTGAATTGTGTGAGCTTTATATTTTAACAATTAATAGCATTTTTGCATTTAGCAAAACCTTTTACCAGCATTTGAAATACAACTAGAAGTAAAGACAGGTTGCACACTGCGAGGTATCTAAAAGTTCTGACCATCACTGCATCAGACACATCGTAGGGGGCATGTCGTGAGAGTTCATGACACTTTTAGCATGCAGAAAATTTACTTTGGGTCAGGAGAAGTGGAAACTAAAAGGCAACTAAGTGACTTTATTTTTTGTTACCAGCACACAGAAGATCCTTAAAGAATCACCAAATGTTAATTTTATTGAAAAAATTGTCAAGAATAGGAACAAGCACTTTCGGGACCTCGCAGGGTCCCTTCATCAGGCTTTAATATACATCGTCAATGTTAAAGCCTGGTGAAGGGACCCTGTGAGGTCCCGAAAAGTGCTTGTTCCTATAAAATGAACATTTGGTGATTCTTGAAGGATCTTCGGTGTGCTGGTGACATTCTTCACAAACATCCTATGCATACAGCGGTGCCATCCGCAGTAATTTTAAGCACCCTCCCCATCGTCTGGGATTTCCAGTAAGGAGCGCAAC
Source organism: Nanorana parkeri (assembly GCF_000935625.1). Classification (NCBI taxonomy): domain Eukaryota; kingdom Metazoa; phylum Chordata; class Amphibia; order Anura; family Dicroglossidae; genus Nanorana; species Nanorana parkeri. The sequence goes on from NW_017307317.1 coordinate 469,581, forward strand.
AAGAACTTTTTACATTATCTTTATTTTTGTTGGGGACATGAAACTAATGTACAGTAATGTTGCCATGGGAATTTCACACCTTCCTCCACAATGGCCCCTTTTTGTTCATTAGTGAGCGATCTGGCCTAAATTTGGTTCGCTTGTACTTTCACCAAACCTAGCCTAAAATCCCAGTTCAGTGTATATCCAAGCTAGCCGAACCCAGAGCAGCCTGTGTCCTAGCAACCAATGATGCAGCATCATTGGATGCAAAGATGCTGGTGGCCCCACAGTGTCATGGTGTGCCGCCTACATCCTAGCAACTAATGACAATGTGCGGCTCAGCCACCAGTCAGCCAATGGCTGGTGGCTGACTGCTTGACCAATGTGTGGACTAAACAGCATCATAGGTTGACTTGTTGGGACACATTGAGCAGGTGACCTGGCCCAATTGTTCACATCTGGTAATCTGGGGGTATGGTACAGATGCTTAAGGATCAGGTGGTTTTAGTTAATATTTAACTTACGTTTATTGGTGTTTCATTAAAAATTGAAGGTTTGTTATAGAGATTGAAGTGAAGTTTAAAGATTATTTATCTGTTTTAAATTGTTCAAACAGATGTTGTCCAGATCCAATTACCACCAAGTGGTCTGAGACTTCACCCCTAATCAATTATATATAGTAACAAAAATACCACATACAGTATGTGGTGATGGGGCTTTAAGAAGTGTCAGACAGATGTACAATTTTCAACAAATAATTTAATCATTAAAATCTTTTTTTATAAAAAAATCACAGTAACGAGGACTTCCTTGATTCTTGCTGAATATAAATACATAGCTTGCTGTACATGATAACAATAAATCATACATATAATCCAGAGTCAATTCATATGCTCTTTCTCATAAGTAGATGCAATGTTCAGTAGTTTTCCCCTATCTGGTTTAAACCCCAATAAAGGGCCACAAACACATTTTTTCCACACTTTGGTTTTAGTTCCTATTTATCAGATTGTTATTGTTTCAGTTTGTGGTTGGGGTGATTGTTATTGAGGTTGTACAATTTCATGTCATTTCCCTTTCCTTTTTTTCTTCCTCCCTCCCTCCTTTCCCTTCTCATTCCTTTCAGTTTCTTCCCTTCGTCATTCTCGTGATGGTTAAATAACGATTGACCAGAAGAAATACTGGCCAATTTCTGTTTGCCGGTCATAGCAGTCTATTGCCATTTTAACAAAAAGCAGGGTGCTTTTTTTTTCAGGGTGCAGTTTCGGATTCGAAGGCTTGTTGCCTCCGAATCCGAAACAACATAGAAATGTGTTTCCTTTGACAAAACAAATGAAAACGTTTTTCGTTTTAATTTGTTTCATCTGAAAACCATTTTGTTTTGGACAAATCTAGTGCCGGGATGTCAATGCTTTTTCATTCAATTAGGTGAACATAGCAGAACATCATCACTCAATGAGCCCACTGGCTCTGGTGAGGCTGCTCATATGAAACTTTCAATGGACTACATTCTCAATACAAATTGGTAAACTAAACATGAGACTGTAGTCCATCACGGCAGTGAACTCGGAGCGGTGACTACTTTACAACACACACAGGGACCATGGGGATCAAAAGTAGTCGCCCTCCAAAAGGAAGGATTGTGTCGGCACCAATTCAGAGATGATGGGAGGATCTACAGCCGAGTGATACACAAATAAGATACATTGGGGGGAATTTATGAAAAGTGGAGCAGCTAAAATCTGGAGCAGTTGTGCATGAGAACCAATCAGATTCTCTCTTCAGTTTGTTCAGTTAAGATTTGAAAATGAAAGAGAGAAGCTGATTGGTTGCCATGCACAACTGCTTCAGATTTTAGCTGCTCCACTTTTCATAAATTGTTGTTAGTAGATAAGGTACTTGGATGTCTTTTTATGTTTTATCTCCTGAGTTTATTGTCACTTTATATATTGGTATTAGGTGGACAAACCCTTCAAGAACACAATGGGGTTGATTTACTAACCTTATAAACACACCACGAACGTGTATACACCTCTGTAGTGTGTTCCCTCCCAGCATGATCTATGGGTGGAATCTAAACACCTTTGTAGTGTGTACACACCCAGCAGGTGTGTTGTGCAAAGCCAAGCATGAATTGCAAGGTGATGTTGTGTAAATTAGCTCTATGTTATGTTACTTGCGTTGATGAATGCAGGAATGTAAATGCATGAGCTAACCATTTTTGTCTAAACTGTGAAGCAGCATTATATATGCATCATAAGCATGATTTTCCCATATATGTCATTAGTGGAAATATGCTTTTAAAGACTTTTTGGTTGGTAAATAAGTTTTGCTGTGTGAAAATCACACGCACCTGGTGCGTGCGTGTGTTTAGGTTAGTAAATCACCCCCCAATGACTCAACACACGAGCCCAACCGTCTGCTCAGTCTGGCGTTTTTCTGCGAGTTTTATTTGAATACACGCTAAGCTTTTCTTCATGATATATATATGTACTCCATGACAGCTTGTATGTTCCTTATATGTTTGGCGAAGATCCCCCCCTTACATTGTACGTTTGCAAAAATACATTCAAATTGGGCGTGGGTGTTGAGTATGTCAATGGTTTCTGATAGGGTAGGCGTAGTAATCGGTTTCCATTTCCTGGCAATTGCCAGTCTAGCAGCTATAAGTGTATGAGTTACAAAGGTGTGAGGTGAAAGGGGCCAGGCGTCCAAGCCAACAACTAGGAGAGCTAGTTGGGGAGAAGGCATGAACTGAGGGATGCTAGTAATTGATAAGATACATTGTTGTTAGTAGATAAGGTACTTGAATGCACTTTTAAGGTTTATCTCCTGAGTTTAGTGTCACTTTATATATTGGTATTAGATTAGATGGACAAACCCTTCAAGAACACAATGACTCAACATACGAGCCAAGCCGTCTGCTCAGTCTGGCGTTTTGCTGCGAGTTTTATTTTTATACGCGCTAAGCTTTTCTTCATGATATATATGTACTCCATGACAGCTTATATGTTGAATTTTGCTGATGTTGTGATTGTATAAAAATCACAACCAGACATTTACAAAGGCTTTCCAAATGCTGGCATTTCTATAGAATGAAAAAAGAATATAAAGGCTTACGCATCCGCCCGGCTTTGTTAACGCGCATTTCATTCCTATAGCTCGAATACCTACACTGCAAGCTGATTTGAAAGTTTGTCATGACTGTTTTGACAGCTCCGGTCAGCTTAATCCAGGGATCTAGTCCCTGTGGTTTGTCAATTATACTGCTAACCTTACAGAAAGAGCAACACTCAAGGCACAGAACTGTCAACCACTAACCAAGAAACATTGTCAGCTGCAAGCAGATGTGGGAGAAAAAAAAAATTCCATGAGAAATAGAAAAAAAAAATGTCCTTGTTCGGGATTCTATTTGTAAATTAATTATCTGGGTAATTTTAGAATCACGTCATCCGGTGACAAAAAAAATAAATAACAAAAGCGTTTAACTTATAAAATTGAAGGGTAAATTTATTAAATTTTTTAACACCGAGGTTTGACAGGAGAGTTTGACACTACCTGGAATAAATCTGAATTGTATAAATAGCTCCAACATGTCACAGGTAATTTTTTTTACATCATCTGTTCTATATGATAGTCAGCACATTCGAGAGAATCCGAGTTTCTGGTTCCAGCTTATCCGGTTGAAAAAAAACAGACTCCGAAATTCAAAAAGCCGTTGTTCAAACGGTTGGCAAGGACATCAGTTTCGTAAACTACTCCGGTAGCGCGCCGAGAGTTTTTTTTCTTTTCTTTTTTTTTTAAAATTGGATGTCAAAAAAACTAATCTATATTTTGCAAAATTGTTCCCCTTTAAGCGGTGACAACGTTTTTATTTTCTTTTTTTTTCTTTCCGTTCTGCCAGAAAAAGTTACATCCGCGACCACAAAGTTTAAAACCTGGATAACAGCGATCTGACATTTTGTCACTCAACTTCAGCAAAACTGTAGAGGGAGAAGCAATGAATTAATGAATAGGAACAAATCCCCATGACAACAGGGTAGTTCATTAAAATTTTATCAGCATTCTTCCTAAGGAAAAGCAAGCCTTCTGTTCCATGCTCATACACTCCTACAATGTTTTACAGCCTATTCGCAGCATGGGGGTGCTTCAAAATTAGCTCCTATGGAGAGTCAACAGAGAATCTACACTCTGTTAGACTAACCCCTTGGGTGCCGTATTGAAATATTGCGTACTTTTTCTGTTTATACAGTTCCTTCTGCATTAATAATCCATTAATTCCCTCCATTTGCAATAGGTTAATTAGTTGCTGTTGACAAAAAACTGTACAAACTGCTCTTTTTTGGGAAAAATTATGGGCTTCCATAATTTGGTTCGAAGTGACATTTTCACGGGTCCTCATGGGTACACGCAGTAGACAGTGACTGGATCATGGACGTAGCGTATGCCTCTCTGGACCTGATGTAGAAGCTGCTTCCCATACACATCCCCCCCCCCCTTCCCGGACAATGCCCCCAGCGTTAGGACACCCACAAATTATGATTACTCTGCTCTCACCTCAGATGATTTTATTCCCTGAGGCAGCTGTCAGTCATTAGCCTCAGAGACACCCATTGCAAGAGCTCTTTTTGTACTAACTGACAGCTATAGGAAGCAATACCAGCTGTGTCTCTTCTAGACAGGCAGTCGCTGTTTTGGACACATATTTCTGTGTCCCCGTGTCCTCAATAGTGCAAGCTTTAAGATATGATGTACAAATACCGTGTTTCCCCGAAAATAAGACACTGTCTTATATTTTTTTTGCCCCAAAAAAACATACTAGGTCTTATTTTCGGAGGATGTCTTATTTTTTTTTTCAATGTGCAACAAAATGTACAACAATCCAAAGTTATCTGGTATCACTCCGCCTGTCACAGTAACCGGCGCTATAGAGAAAGTATCGGCTAATGCGGTTCTGCTCCCTCCACCGCCGCAGCTTTGCTTTCTACAGCGCCGGCTTCCTTTGCCATCAGGGAAGGTGGTACCAGTGGTGCAGCAGTGGGGACATCAGACAGTGGACAGCGCGGTAAAGTACGGTACCATTTACCGGTACACATTACAGTTTCGGGACCGCGCAGGGTCCCTTCATCAGGCTTTAGCATTGACAATGCTAAAGCCTGATGAAGGGACCCTGCGCGGTCCCGAAAGTGCTTGTTTGGTCATATGACAAAAAACTTCAATAAATGAAGCTTTTGCTATCTTAAAAGGATTGGTGTGCTGGTGACATTTCTACGATTTTCCGGTTGCAGAGATGTCTCATCATCATGTGTCCTAATAGGAAGTAAGAGGAAATCTCCCCAACAGAAACACAAATAGGATTAAGGATCTTCTGCCGGTCAGATTGTGTCACCTGGTTTGACCACCAGTCAGCAGTGCCTGTAGATAGTGTAGGCCATAGAGGAGATCCAGATATGTGCAATTTGTTTTGTTCTGGATCAAAATTCGGACACATTTTCCGAAATTCGGACACATCCAAATTTCCGAATCCCAATGCATCCGAATGTGTCCGAATCTGAATTTCCGTTTCCGAATTTTGGATCCCCTCCAAATTTCATTCAAAAACGAAGCTGAATCGGACACGTAACTTTTCTGGCCAATCAGACGTGTTTTTCGAGTTTAATGCACCAATGGGTCTGATGAAATTTTCGTTATGGCAACATGGGAGCTATATACAGTATATACATATAATACTAAAGCTGAGGCTACTAGGGGAGCACCCGAATGCCATTCGGGTCTGGGAGTCATATACATATATTACTAAAGCTGAGGTTCCCAGACCCGCATGGCATTCAGGAGCTCCCAAATACAATCCGGAAATTCAGATCCAGAATGCCATTCGGGTCTAGGAGCTTCAGCTTTAGTATTAATATCTGTATATGGTTTTCTGTGGTAGTCGCAATGAATATTCGTAAACTCATCTGAAACTAACTAAAATTCGGATTTAACCCAAATCTGAAACACAAACCAAACTGAATTTCAGATCCGAATCCCAAAATAATGAAATATCCAAACCAAATTTTTCCGCAGCTTATATGTCTACTGAAAATTAGACAGATTGTATTGTTCATTTTATATACAAAGACATAAAAATGTGTTTTTTTTTGTACAAGTGACTATCAAGCTGATTTTATCCTTTTAACATATCAGTATAACCTGGGGTATCGCATGACAAAAAATATTTTGGTGGGGTACTGAACCCAAATGATGAGGAGATTGCACTTGAAGATTCAATATCTAAGCTAGCTCTATATCTGTCTCTTCCAGACTGGTAACCCAAATTAACATGTTTTGTATGCAAACTGTTGTCCAAGACCCTATTTCTATTAGTGCCAGCATTCAAGCCCTGATAAAGGGCCTTTTGTCATTTGCAATAAAGATTTAATGAACTCACGCTAAATTTGTGGTGCTCTCATCCCTTCTACACTTTTTTGGGGTACTTATAGAAATGATTGATGCCAAAAGGTGTCCCTCCTCCACATCTCAGAAAGTTGGGGTGTATGAAGCAACAAAACTAGCATCATAGAAGGAACTTTTTGGCTGGTCTCTGTTTTGTCATTCTTCCCTGCCTGCCCCAATGTAAGGGGCATTCTTCCCTGACCACCAATTTAAAGAACATTTTTACCTGACCACCAATGTAAGGTGTTTTTGGATTGCATATTTATATGATAGGAATGTTAAGTGCAGCCATTCTTTACCAGGGTTCTGTGGAATCCAAGGGTATCTCCAGATGTTGCTAGGGGCTGCTTGAGCAGTGGTTGATTGACCATCCATCTGATGATCCCTTTATAGTCCCAGGTTGAACATCACTTGGTAAAGCCAGCATCATGACACCTTCTTTTTAGCTGTCTCTAAGAAGGGCAGTCTTCCCTGACCACCAATGTAAGGGACATTGGTGGTCAGGAAAGAATGCCCCTTTCATTGGTGGCATTCTTTCCAATGACCACTAATATTAGACGCATTCTACTCTGACCACCAATGTATGGGGCATTTTTACCTGACCACCAATGTAAGGAACATTCTTTCCTGACCACCAATGTGAGGGGCATTCTTGCCAATGGCCACTAATTTTAGACGCATTCTTCCCATTGACCACCAATGTAAGCAACATTCTTCCCACTTACCACCAATCAAAGGGCCTTTTTTAAATATGTGAGACTATAAATCAACTGTAATAGACAAAATGTACTCTGTATTGAGTGCACAATTTACTTTAAAAAGTATCCATGCTACTAAAGACTGATTGGTTGCTACTAGACAACTCTGTGCAGCATATTAAAGGGATAGTGTCTCCAAACCTAATATACTGGTATTGAGTAGATGCTGTCAGATAGAAAACTGTGGGTTTTTTTACAGTGTTTGGGGACCCAAGAGGGATGTCTGTACTTGATTTCCCAAATCTGCCTTCTTATTAAGACCTGTACCAGTGGTATCCTCAGGTCTGTCCACTGCAGCAAAAGCTGTAAACATCTGGGGTCGTAAATTTGGAAAATATTTGGAATAGCTGCATGTATGGTCCTACTTTAATCTATAGGAAGAACAACACTGGGACATACGTATCTAAGTATATGTTTAAAGCAATGTTTTACTCTAAGTAAGTGTGTTTTGGCACCTTAAAAGCCCCGCTTTCTTACTCTAAAATTGGATTTACCAGGAGTGTGTTGCTATCCTTCTTCCCTGATCCGAAACCACCATATGCAACATTTTATTTTTTTACCCTTTTCTCTTAGAGGTTCATTGACATGAAAGAGTTCTCACACAAGGCAGCTGTTGATCTTGTGTGCCTTTATCAATAACTGCCAAAAGAGTCAAGCCGCTCATTTAGTGGATAACTATGACTAAGGTAACCAGTATCTGCGGGCACATTTTATACCTGAATGCCCCCAGCCGCCATACACCACCTCAGGGACGTAATAAAATTGCCCGCAGACCCACATTGATCCCTATTACCCGGTCATAACCAGTTGACCTTACCACCACAGAAGGACACACATACAACCGATGGGTCCCCCCATCAAGATATGCGAGCACAGACCAGTGCCCTCAAGGATCCCAAACCGCCAACCACAGCTGTGACATACCACGCAACAACCCCAGCACCCATAACAAGTGCGGGCGGGTGGGAAGTTTATCTCTTCTTCTGCCGGACAGCAAACTGAACTCCTGAGATCCTCCTTCCTGCCTTCCCTCCGAAGCCCTTCCCAGGGGTGTTAACTGAATTACTATAACCTGTGCACTTATATATGTTTGTATTGTGTGTTTGTACCATGGTTTGTGCTTTTAGTGATATTTTGATGTATGCTTAGATCTCTTCTTTAGGTTTGTAGTTAAATAGATTGTTGGTTCATTGTATTCAAGTCTGTATACTATATACCAATAAATCCTGTTATTGTGTTGAGCTTGAAAATCTCAGGACTGAATCCTTAGAATCTCATACCTGTAGGTGTGAATGCTTATATAGCACATCATAACTTTAAATAGTAATTCAGGTTAAAGGGGACCACTATCCACCAATCAGGTAAGTGACCCCCCTCTGACCCCTTTTCCACTTTCTTTAACCATTTCCTAACCTAGTTCCCCTTCCAACTCTTGTCATGTAGGCCTTAAACTATTCCTTTCCATTTCATTGCTCCAGGCCTATCTGGAGGGACAACACATTGCAAGTGCATAAAATAAATTTCCTCCACACTTATGACTGAATAAAACCACGAGTCATTGCACATATATACAAATATATAATGAATACCATATAAAAATAGCTGTTGATACAGATGTGCCTGGCAGGGTGAGTCTTCCACATATACACTATATTGGCAAAAGTATTGGGACACCCCTCCAAATCATTGGATTCAGGTGTTCCGTGAAATTTCCTTGCTACTAAATATTCCGCGGTCAACTGTTAGCGATATTATAACAAAGTGGAAGCAACTGGGAACAACAGCAACTCAGCCACGAAGTGGTAGGCCATGTAAAATGACAGAGCGGGGTCAGCGCGTGGTGAAGCGCACAGTGCGCAGAAGTCGCCAACTGTCTGCAGAGTCAATAGCTACAGACCTCCAACCTTCGTGTGGCCTTCAGATTGGCACAACAACAGTGCGTAGAGAGCTTCATGGAATGGGTTTCCATGGCCGAGCAGCTGCATCCAAGCCTTACATCACCAAGTGCAAAGCACGCCGCCACTGGACTCTAGAGAAGTGGAGATGTGTTTACAAATAATTCAGCCATCCAGCAACTTTCCTATCCAGAAGCTTAAAATACAAATACATCCAATCTTTTTTTACCTATGCTTCTCGTTTTGGGTCACAGTGGTACATTTACTAAGGTTACCCAAAGTCAGCCGATAGCTGGCTAATACCCAATTTTGGTTGACAGGATAGAGCCACACCAAGGTCAAGGAGAACCCCTAAAATATTATTGGGTTCCACCCCAGCTGCATTAATAACAACCGGTTCAGCCTTTCTTCACACGGCTGAGAACGAGAGCCAGCCTCCTCCACCCCTTCCCTGGCTTGTAACTCAAGCCAGAGAACAACAGCAACTCAGCCACGAAGTGGTAGGCCATGTAAAATGACAGAGCGGGGTCAGCGCGTGGTGAAGCGCACAGTGCGCAGAAGTCGCCAACTGTCTGCAGAGTCAATAGCTACAGACCTCCAACCTTCGTGTGGCCTTCAGATTGGCACAACAACAGTGCGTAGAGAGCTTCATGGAATGGGTTTCCATGGCCGAGCAGCTGCATCCAAGCCTTACATCACCAAGTGCAAAGCACGCCGCCACTGGACTCTAGAGAAGTGGAGATGTGTTTACAAATAATTCAGCCATCCAGCAACTTTCCTATCCAGAAGCTTAAAATACAAATACATCCAATCTTTTTTTACCTATGCTTCTCGTTTTGGGTCACAGTGGTACATTTACTAAGGTTACCCAAAGTCAGCCGATAGCTGGCTAATACCCAATTTTGGTTGACAGGATAGAGCCACACCAAGGTCAAGGAGAACCCCTAAAATATTATTGGGTTCCACCCCAGCTGCATTAATAACAACCGGTTCAGCCTTTCTTCACACGGCTGAGAACGAGAGCCAGCCTCCTCCACCCCTTCCCTGGCTTGTAACTCAAGCCAGTGCTGGAGGGACTAAGAGGTGCAGGGTGGGGGATCGTTGCGGGGAGAGGGGAGTCAGAGATTGTCAGCTGACTGATCATTGGTCACATGATCGGTTAGCTCTTGGTCTTAGAGCTGGCCTGCGACATCTGCAGCGTCCAACATTGGCTCTAAGCATTGGGGAGTGTATGTTTTACTCTTTCCGTACTTCTTTAAAGCTCAATGTGAGTCAAAGAAAAAGCTATGCAGTCAGATAGACGTTGTACTCACGACTTCCATTTTTGTAGTCTTAGCTTTACATTCCTGTTACAGCCGAGGCGTGTTCAGTTGCTCAGCCGCTGTCAGTGCTGAGTTAGCAAACCACTGCTGAATACTGTGCTGCAAGTCAGCGCTCAGTACTGCTAACTTAGCACTCGCAGCACAAGTGAATGTGAATGCAAAGCGCTGACTGTAATGGAGAAGATGGAGACAAAGCACCAAAGGCCATTTTAATTGTGGGCACACCTGGCAGCGCTAGAGAAAGGTGCCTGAACCCTGATGGAGGGAATCAGCTCGGTGTGGGAACCTACAATTTAATGTTTTGGTGGACGAGCACACCAAATATTTGTTGCAAAATGCTACTTATAAGTCAAAAATATTACCCTCCGCCATTTTACTTAGCACTGTACAGCCGAAGCGTTCAGTGAAGCTGCTGCAGTGAACCAAAGTGCTGCAGGACAGCTACTCAGCGCTTGGCTAAGGAACTGAACACACCTCTGTTGTTCATGGAGTCTAAATATGATGTTAAAGTCTTGTAAGCACTCAAGTTACAACTAGTGCTTTTAGTAATCAGCAGCCAGTAAAAGACTTGGTCAGAAATCCCATATCCTCTTCTCTGCAATACAAGTCCATGTATGGACACTTGTACTCAGAGGTGTGGCTGTGGTAGAGCACTGGAGTGGGAGGGCAGAAAGAGCATTTTCACAAAGGACATTTAAGGTAATTTAAGCAAAAATCAGTTACAAATCATAATAAGCAAATGCAGGACAAGAGATACAAAATTATGAGACTTCTATTGGACCTTAACATGCTCCATATCATATATCACTGCAAAGTTCATACACCTCTGTTTCCTTATGGCCATGTGGTTTTTATTCTCTTTTCCACAATAGGGGGTCCACTTTCTTTCCATCTTATGCAGAATGACCTTCACCTTCTCCTCAAAGAGACTCTGTTATCTGATTGGGAAATAATATTCCCCAATCGGGAAACAGAACCACTCTTACCAGCCACAGTTGGAGATAAAAGGCAAGTTCTCATAAAAGCACTTGGGAAGTTTTCAATGGTCACCAGGACCACTAGTGAGGGGGGACTTCCCCAGGAGAGACCCTGCCTTAAGCTAGCTAGAGTGTTTCTATCCAAATCTACATAGTGTTTGCAGCTAGGATGTACCCAGCCTGAGCTTTTGTTTTTGCTATCTGTGTTCTTTGGGTTTCTCCCAAGCCCAGGGTATTGATTGCTTCTGCCTGCTGCTGTTGAGTGCTCTCCAGTAGTTAAAGCGAGAAGTTAAAATGTATTGTGTTATAAATATTTATTCTACCTTGGCCAATCACTAAGGAGTCTATTTCAGAGATGTGAGTTTAGGAAAAGGAGAAATATTTGGAGTGATCTTCTGGAAGGGTCCTTCGATCCCAGGCCTTGCCTGGAGAGTATATACCTGTGAAAGGTCCTTGTCTCTCAGGCCTTTGGGTGCGGTAGAAACCCAGAGAAAATATGTATTTTGTTTTACTGGGGGTCCCTGAACCTGGGTCTACAGTATCTAAGCTGGCCTGTGGCAGAGGCCTAAGAAAATGGAAAGTAGCCATCCATCTGGGCATACAGAATCTACGCTGGCCTTTGCTAGAGGCCTAAGAAGCTGGGGAGTAGCCACCCATCTGGGCCTATAGACTCTAAGTTGACCTGTGGCAGAGGCCTAAGAAACAGTAAGATAGTGAGGGATCTTTGCTGCTATATTTGGGTATCCTGTACCCCTAACCTTTTCTCCCCAAACAACTGAAGGTGCTGAAGTCTGTCCATTTATCACTGTCTGTGGGTCAGTGTGTTGTTGGGTGCAGCTATAGGGTGGGTCACTAGTAGGAAGGCAGTAGAGCCTGTTAAAATACCAGCAGCTCTTTCAGGGGTGAGTACTACATACCAGTGGCGGAAAAATTGCCATAGCGACCCAGGTGGCCAATATAGGGCCCGGGGCACAGGGGTGCCTGGCCAGAACATCCCCCTGTTGCCGTGCCCGGCCATCTGGGTCACTATGGCATCTCAGGCTGCTGGCTGTCACTGGTGGCTGCGAGGAGGAATGCGCCGCTATTCACGTCACTGACAACCTGTCAGTGATGTGTGCAGTGGTGCGTTCCTCCTCACAGCCCCTGCTGAGTCAGTGACAACCAGCAGCTTCGGAGGAGGTGGCTGGGCCCATCATCGGCAGCGATGGAGGAGGCTGGGCCCAGCGATGGAAGAGGCAAGGCCAGCCAGAGAAGGAGGCGGACAGAGGATCGGGGCTGACAGGTAAGAGGGCTTGACCTCCCACCTGAGACCCTGCAGAGCCTACCATAGAGAGTCTATGGTGGGCTCTGCCGGGTCACCCTCAGGTGAGCTGTTTGGGTTATCAGGTGGGCAAAACTAGAAATCACAGTGCCCCATACAAAATTTTGCTATGGGGCCTTGTGATTTCTAGTTACGCCCCTGCTACATACCCTTTCTGTATTTATCAAAAACTAAAATTATTTGGTTTTTTTATACATTTTAATTTGAAATTTTCTCTTTAATGACTATACAAAATGTAAATTTTCCATGCTTGGCCAGCTGACTCGTAACTTTATTTATATTTTCATTCCTACAGACACAATGAAGGATTGCCATGGCAGATGCTGTCCATTGTAAAGAGAAAGAAAGAAAAAATAGGACACAGTTAACAATAGACATTGACGCTTAGGTCTTATTTTGCTGAAACAATGAAAATGAAGGAACAGCTGATAACGGCAATCCATACACGCTCACCTCTACAGTATATTATTAGAGTTAAACGAGACTGAGAGCAAAGATCACTTTGGAGTATCCATATATTAAGATGTATCGTAATGCACAAATTCTGCTGCTCTCCACATTTACATGCCAGAGCTCGGCTCTATTAAAGAGGATCTCATTAGAATAAAGATAAGATCTTTGTGTACTTGATGTTTTTTTTAACATCAGTGCTGGTACTCAGGGTTACACATTTTTTTAATATACCGTATTTGCCGGCGTATAAGGCGACTGGGTGTATAAGACGATCCCCCTAATTTTCCACTTAAAACAGAGGTTTTGGGCTATACTCGCCATATAAGACTTCCGAGGCAACACCATTTAAAAACATCATGGATGCATGTGAGGTAATACTGTATGTACGGTAGCTTCAGCTACATACAGTATACCGCGCTGAGCCAATCAGGGCGAGCAATGTATTCTATTAATGAATACAAAGCTTGCTTGGATTGGCAGAGGTTGTGTACATTGCTCGCCGTGATTGGCTCAGCTACTGTATTTAGCCGAACCTACCGTACATACAGTATTACCGCACATCCAGCGGGCTGACTGATTAGGGATGTTCGTTTTGGGCCAGCTCGGCCTAAACGAACTAAAGGATTTTCCGTGCGATTTTATATGAGCAATATTGAGCGACTTTTTCCTATAGGGCTGTATGCAATCAGGAGCAAAATCGCTCGAAATCGCTCGAAAAAAGGGTCATGTAGGAGCGACAAGCTACAGCGACGAGCTACAAGCGATATTGAGCGACGAGATGTGAACAGCTCCATTGAAATGGATTGGAGAAGCTACCTAGAGCGATATCGTGTGGAAATATGAGCGATATCGCTGCAAAAATTGTGCGATGAATCGCTCAGTGTGAATGGGGCCTAAGACGACGATGTTTTTTAGTATAAAAAGTAGTCTTATACGCCAGCAAATACAGTAATAGTTTACAATTAAACCACTGTGTATTGGAAGTGGGTAGGGTATAGGATGGCTGAACTGCATTTTATGTGCAATGGCTAGATTATACCTGGAACCCACAGAAAAGAACATTAGCACAGATGAGCTTAAAGTGACACTAAACTCAGGAGTTAAATCTTAACAATGAATTCAAGGATCTAAGCTGTAGATCCTCAAATCATCTCTGAATTGTTGCTGACACTGTCCTTCCTTCTGGAGGGGGGCTACTTTTGTTCCCCATGGCCCCAGGGGGTATCGTACAGCAGTCCCCGCTCCAAACTTACTCTCGTGATGGACTACAATCTCATGTTTAGTTTACAAATTTGTTTCGAGATTGTAGGCTTCTAGACCAGATCACTGTCACATGGAAGGTTATCAGATGCTCTTCCCTATCCAAAAGCACCAGGTATTCTTGTTGGATGAGAAAGAAACAAATGTGTGTATGTGCATTGGGGGGGGGGGATCATTTTTTGTGTACATGTTATAATACACATTTTAGGCCTAAAAAGTACTTAAAACCCTCAAACATTATATATGTTGCAAATTTTTATGTTGCACGATATTAGCGCAGCTCCTTAGCGCAGCTCAAACCCCAAAATGTAGTGAAAAATGCACTTAAAGTGACATTAAACCCTCAGATTTTTTAACATAAAACAATACTGTAATGTGCGCCTTCCTGTAATCCATGGTAGTTTCCCTTCTCTTTGCTGCTCTTCCTTTTAAATCTGTATCTGTTCTCATGCTGGGCAGAACTTCTGTTTTGCAGCAGACTGCCTTGTCTCTGAAATGGATACACGGTGTCTGTGTATAGATTCGTATATGCTTGTAACCTGAGCCAGCACTACAGGAAGAGGCACTCAGCTGCAAAGGGAAGTTCTCCCCAAGCATGAGAAGACATGAGGATTTAAAAGGAAAAGCAGCAAAGAGAAGGGAAACAACCATGGATTACAGTAAGGCACACATTACAGTATTAGTTTATGTTAAAAAAATCTGAGGGTTTAATGTCACTTTAAATTCCCTAAAACACAATAAAATACCCATTTGTTTTATAAAATATAAAAGATGAGGTTACAACGAGTAAATAGATATCCAACATGCCCAGGTTAAAAACTGTGTGCGTCTGTGAAACTGCGACACATTTCAGTACCCCAAAAAGTCCATAGACAACGATTTAAAAGCCCCCCACAGGTCATCAGTTTAGAGATACCCAAAACTACTGGCCCTAGAATTATTGTTCTCACTCCGGCGTGTGCGGCGATACCTAACATGTGCAGTGCGATCATCATTTTCATGCGTAGGCTCATCCGACGTGTGTTTATGGGAAGATGCGTGTGTTTGTGGAGGCGGGGGACTTGAAAAAGAAATGTAAAATTATTTTTACATTTATTTATTCAATATTAATTTTTAAAACTTATTTTTTTTACTTTAATTGCTATCACATAGGGGTGCTTCCAAGCCCCACATGTGATAGCATATTGGCAGTGACAGGTACTCTTTAAGGTGACACTAGGGGTCCAAAAAAACCCTTGTGTCACCTTTACAATTGAAATAAGCTATTGAGGTGCAGATCGCACTTCAAACGCTTATAGCTTGGCTTCAGGTGCCCAGCACTGAGCTATGGGACCGGAAGTGATGCAATCTGCATCGCTCCCGGTCCCATAGTATGAGAAGGAGGTTTGCCGATCTTCTCCAAAGCTTCCCCCCCACCCCCCGACACCAGAGAAGTCAGTCCCGGGCCCATAGGAGGGGCAGCAGAGCCAGAGAAGAAACACGGTGGGGGTGTCAGGCGGGGGCCCGTTTACTGGCCCGTAGAATCGATCTGGCGGCAGCTGAGCCACCAGAATCACTTCTACTGTAAAGCCGACAGTCGGCTTTACAGGTTTAAACAGAGCCACGGCGGTTTTTAAACGGGCCCGATGCCAGTGAAGTACTATGGATGTCACTGGTCATTAAGGGGTTAAAAAACAAAATAGCGACTTTGGGTAGAGTAGGGTAAAGTTTCCGTGCCTTTCCAAAAGGCCCCCTCTCATCTCCCTTATACTCACTTTGCCCGTGCTTCCTCACCGCTTCTCCTCTCCACCACAGTCAGTAATGAAATCAGTGGTGTCAGTGACCTAGCAGAGTGGTGACTTCACTCCCATCCTGTAACAGTGCAGGTCACATATTCGCCCATAACTGGAAGTGCCAAGTAGCGTTGATGTGTGAACTGTGGAAGTAGCAGCAAGGAGTATACCGTGGTCATGGGGGGGGGGAATCTTGGCAGGGACATTGTTAATATGCCCTGCGTAGGCAAGGTAACAGTTTTTCTTTAAAGGAGAACTATGAGGTGAGTGCTTTTCACTCACCTCATAGTCCTAGCTAAACTGTGACAATGAGACTGTCAGGGAAGGGGATAGCAGCCAAAAACATAAAATACACTAAATGCAGCTTACATGCTGATAGGGAGCAGGCCCTAGCGCTACAGGCGGTCGAGGATGGGGATCGGGGGGGGCGCAAAAATGCACCTTTGCCTGTGTAGGCAAAAATCCTCTCACCGGCCCTGTACATACAAGTGTTCGGGCGTCTGTAGCGACGCCCAATCGCTTGTAATATGCTGCTGGCGATCCCGGGCTCCGTTGTTCCCGGTGTGAGCCCGGGACCAGCACAGCAGCTCTGCGGCCGGAGATCAAACAGAGCTCAGTACACGATCTCCGTTTGATCTCCTCTTCTGAATGCATTCAGTGTCACTCTCTGGTACAGAAACGGGAGAGAAGCTGGTGAAGCAAGACCCCTGATGTCTCCATAAAGAGGAACTGTCACTGCAAATTGGCTATCACATAGGGAGCTTGTTTGCTCCCTATGCGATAGCAATAAAGTTCAGTGAAAAAAAAAAAAAGATTTAAAAAAATGTAAGTTACAAAAAAAAATAAAAAAATAAAAAATCACATATCAAAGCAATAAAAAAAAAAAAAGAAAAAAAGCCTACGTGCGAAAACGCCGATTACATCCATTGCGCCGCACATGTTACATATCGCCGTGAACGTTGGAGTGAGAGCAATAATGCTAGGGTCATCAATCACTGATAACACTAAACTGATGAGCGGTAAAAGCTTTTAAAGCGTCGGCTATGGTCAATTTTGAGTATGGGTGTTTTTTGCGATTTAACGGATGCACGCAATTTTAAAGCTTGACATGTTTGGTGTCTATTTAACCGACGTGACCCGATCTTTTATATTTTACCAAAAAATTGGGTAATAATAAATGTTTTATAACATAACGTAGGGAGAACAGGTTTTTTTTTCAAAATTTTCGGCACTTTTTTCATTATATAGTTAAAAAAAAACCCAGTGGTGAATAAATACCACCAAAAGAAAGCTCTATGTGTCCCCAAAATTTTTTATAAAATTCATTTCAGTACAGCGTTGCATGACGGAATAAATGTCAGTCAAAGTACCGCAGCGCTGAATACTGAAAAATGGCCGGGACAGGAAGGGGGTATAAACACCCCGGTCACCAAGTGGTTAAAGGAGAACTATGGGGTTAGTGTTTTTCCCCATAGTTCTCCTTAGGGTAACGGGAGGACACAAACTAGCGTCCTCCCGTCACCCTAGGCTCAGTATACCACAAGCTGTTGCTGCTGCATTTAGTGTATTTTATGTTTTTGGCTGCTGTCCCCTTCCCCTGTTTTTTTTTTTTTTTTTTTTTTTTTTTTTTTTTTTTAGCTAGCGCCGGGCCTGTGTATGTAAACAGCCATCGCTGGCTGTTTACATACAAGCGGCAGAGAGCCGTGACAGGATCGAGAGGTGAGCGAACGCCGGTATGTGTTCGCTCACCTCCCGATCTACTGAGCCGACCTGTGACAGTCTCATTGTCACAGGTCGGCTAGAACTATGAGGTGAGTGGAAAGCACCCCCTTCATAGTTCTCCTTTAAGCAGGTCAACCATACCATAATGTAAAAATACATTGTTTTCATGTCTAACTAAATAAAAAAAAAAGAAAAGCCCATTAAAAAGATAAACATTTACATGCAAGTTCGACATCATTATTTAACACATGAGAATCGATAGAATGTAACATCGGTGCTATAGGTTGCTCATCAATAAAGACATTATTGTGACATTTGCTATTGGCTGCGTCAGGAAATGCATTTTTTTCAAAGCAGCCTAAATAAATTATTTACCGTCGCTTATTTATGAGCTAAAAATTCACAAGACAACTCCAAACAACTTCCCGTAAAACGATTTTGAACTGTTTTGCGACTGTGTCCTTTTTGCGTTTCTTTGTATTGTCAAGTAATGTTTGATTTTCTTTATGTAGGATGTCAAATTTGAATTATGCATCGCCTACCTAGATTCCATGTCTTATTATTTATTTAGCAGCAGCCTTACTATGGAACGCTGAGATGTCTTCTGAAGCCAAGCAACTGCATGTAAATGAAAACACGCCGGTTACACTGACACAAACCGACGTCCTAGAAGCCGGCTTAATGAAATGAAAGTTTGATTAGAGCCATTTATTGATTGCCGTTGTGAATGAAGAAGTCTTCTCGGAGAAGCTAAATTGGTGTGTCACAGTTATAAGTGGAAAGGAATACATTTTATTCCCACATACGTCCATCAGTGGTGAACAAATAAGGGACATGGGGCCGCTGGCTGTGTCAGGCACATATGTGTTATACAGGACACACACAGCTTCTGATTATTAAAGCACATGTCTACGGTCATAGGGTCTTGTAAAAAAACATGTTTAAAAGTAAATTTCACCTACAAATCTAACTCCTCCTCTTCCTCTTTCTGTAGCGGTCCCCCAGGGCTCTGTCCTTTAAAGGAGAACTATGAGGCGGGTGCTTTTCACTCACCTCATAGTTCTAAATCTTCTCTATATACACCTCCTCCCTTAGTCAGTTGATTACCACATCTATGGTGATGACACCCAAATCTATCTCTCCACTCCAAAACTTACCTCTTCGGTGTCCTTGCACGTAATTCATTTACTAACTAACATATCAGTCTGGATGTCACAACATTTCTTAAAGGATAATTAAAGCCTCCGTTTTTTTTGCATAGATCTACTGCTAGCAAGCATTAGATCTATGCAAAAAGTGTAAAAAAAAAAAAAAAAAAACCCGCTTCAACAGAGGTTAATACTTACCTGTGTCTTCCCTGTGCGCTCCCGTCCGAAATTGTGAAGATCCTCGGGCGGCCGCAAAGCATCTTGGGGCGGGCGCATGCACAGTTCACATTTTCGGCCGGGACGCGAGGAGAGACGCAAGGTAAGTCTATGGACGCGTGCACCCGCATGCAGACACCGTGGGACAGGAAGTGCCAGCAAGCTCAGAGGAGTCAGCGCTGGAACGGAGACCCGCAGCACCGCTGGAGGGACAGATGAAAACGACAGGAAAGAAGATCGGATTACGAAATATTATTTAAGGTAAGTGCTTTCATTAACATTGGGGGGAGGGAATTTTTTTTGTCTTTAATGTTACTTTAAATCTCAATCTTTCAAAAACTGAGCTCATGATATTCCCTC
Organism: Nanorana parkeri; assembly: GCF_000935625.1. NCBI lineage: Eukaryota > Metazoa > Chordata > Amphibia > Anura > Dicroglossidae > Nanorana > Nanorana parkeri. Next base: position 489,202 of record NW_017307317.1, read on the forward strand.
TCCCCCTCTTCACCTTCCCCCAAATTTTCCATTGAGACACAACTATTTTTCTATCCCCCCTCCATGCCAAGGTGCTTGGTGTCATGCTTGACTCAACCTCACCTTTTTTCCCCACATCCAATCACTATCCAAATCCTGCCGCCTTCACCTTCGTAACATCTCCAAAATTGTCCATTAATCACCACCCCCCATCCCAAGAGCCCACCTGCTCATATACTTACATTTTTCCTTGATTCAATGATCCTCATTGTGCGCCCCTGGCTGCCAGGTCTTCCTCTAAGTGCACATGTGTTCTGCAGACCCATGCATTCCTATGTGTTATGATTATACAGGATTTATATTGCCCCAACAGTGTGTGTTCCTCTGTACAATTATAAAGATAGACAGTACAGTTGCAATACAATTTAATACCAGAGGGCCAAGAGGGTCCTGCTCCCGAGAGCTTACAATCTAAAAGGGAGGGGCAAGTGGTGCAATAGGTAATAACTATAAAGGGGATGAAATGAAGGAGAAACTCTTGTTAGGTTAAGGTGGGATAGTCTTCCCTGAAGAGATGAGTTTTTAGGGATAGCCTAAACGTGGACAGAGGAGGAGATAACCAGACAGGTCTGGGTAGGGAATTCAAGAAGATCGAAGAAGCTCCAGAGATGTTCTGAAGGCAAACATGGAAGGGGGTCATGAGGGAGATGGAAACAGGAGTGTAGAGCAGCCTCTCTCAACCAGGGTGCCGTGGCATGCTGATGTGCCTCCTGGCCTCCTCAGCGGTGCCTCAAAATTTAGTGCTACTGATGTAAAGGGGGGAATGAAGGCTGATGTGAAGGGGGCTCCTAATGTAAAAGGGGAATTCTGATGTGAAGGTGGGGAGGGGGACTCTGATATGAAAGTGGTGCTTCTTATGTGAAAGGGGGGGTCCTAATGTGAAGGGGACTACTAATGTAAAGGGTGACTCTAATGTGAAGGAGGGAATCTTGATTTGAAGGAGACACTTTGATGTAATGGGGGAAACCCACTTTTTTGTGTTTTTGCTTCCCCCCCCCCCTTAAAATCAATGACATTTTAGACTGGGGTGCCCTGAGATTTTGCATACTTTTAAAGGGTACCGTGGCTGAAAAAAGGTTGAGAAACGCTGGTGTAGAGGACAGTTTGAGTGATATTTTGAGATGAGGTTAGTGAGTTGCTCGGGGCAAGATTGTGGATGGTTGTGTGTGCTGTTGTTAGTATTTTGAATTTTTTATGTAGGGCTATTGGAAGCCAGTGGTGGGTTACCCCTACTTATAGTGGCCTCAAGCATTTCAGCAAGGTATTACCCATAGGAATGAAGGGACTGCGCCGCACATGAACATTTAGAAAAAGATGTTTTCTATCATTTTTGATCTGTGGTGATCTATGTCTATATGTTTTACATTATAAGTTTCCTCGGTCATTTTGATAAACGCTTAGTGCGGTCATACAGGAGACCCTAGGCTGTGTGTAAAGACTTGGATGTTGGTCCTCTCTTTGTCTCTTGCCTCCAGAGGTCCTTATTTTGCTGGCTTGGACAATGACTCACCTTATTCTGGCCTGGATGGGGTTGCATGCTGAGTGAAGCAGCATGTATATTTATTTCTTTTTATTTACCATTTAAAGCTGAACTCAGGGATAAGCAAATATCAGTAATAAGAGTCATGTGTGTTCTTCCTTGAATCTTGGTGAGCTTTGCATATTTCTTCCAGATCTGTGCAGTAATCCAATGTGAGACTTGTAGCTTCCTGTAATAAAGGCCGCTCACTGCTGATTGCTCTCCTTGTGCAGGGTGACTGGTCTTGTCTCCGCCCCCTCCTGTAATAAAGACCGGTCACTGCTGATTTCTCTCTTTGTGCAGGGTGACTGGTCTTGTCTCTGCCCCCTCCTGTAATAAAGACCGGTCACTGCTGTTCTCTCTCCTTGTGAAGGGTGACTGGTCTTGTCTCCGCCCCCTTCTGTAATAAAGACCGGTCACTGCTGCTCTCTCTCTTGGTGCAGGGTGACTGGTCTTGTCTCCGCCCCCTCCTGTAATGAAGACCGGTCACTGCTGATTTCTCTCCTTGTGCAGGGTGACTGGTCTTGCCTCCGCCCCCTCCTGTAATAAAGACTGGTCACTACTGTTTTCGCTCCTTGTGCAGGGTAACTGGTCTTGTCTCCGCCCCCTCCTGTAGTTTTCTGCAGGCAAGATGTAGTGGGTGGGAACTTCTTGGCCCCTCCCACCGCTCTGGTCTAGGCACAGTACAGTAATAACTATGTTTGAAAAGGCTTTTGGTGCACACAAAGTGGATTTTTATCCTATGTGACTATTAAGGAATATATTTAAATAACATTCTCATCTGATTTCAGCTTTAAGTTTCATTGTGTGTTCCTTTTTAGTATGAGCAAATCAATAAAAATAACTTTAAAAAAAGAAAGGCTGTGTGGTGCCAGGAATGGCTGGATAGAGGAGGAAGGTAAGTATGTACCACATGTTGAGTCGCTTATGGCCCACAGGCCACATGCAGGACACCACTACCCCATGTGTTCAAGTATAGAGTGGGCCCCATCAATTTGGGACCTATGTGCACAATTAGGCCACACATTGCATTGCCATTGATTTTGAATGGCACCACAATGCATCTGAACAGTGCACTTGTGTTGGAGGGCACAACAACAAATATGTGTGAAACATCAACGCATTGTGGTTTATTGTGTTAAAAAAAAATGGTTCTTGTCTAGTTATATGTGAATTGCGGTGGACTGCCATCCCTTTAAAATTGAACACAAAGGTTGGACTTGATGGACTTATGTCTTTATTCAATCTCAATTACTATGTAACTATGAGGCCTTGTTCACACCAAATGCGAGCAGATCCGCTCAGGTTTCTGCACACGTAGTGCAGTGGATTGTGGTTTTTGCATTGCTTTTGATGCGTTCCGGGTCATTTTTGGTAAAAAACAAACAAACATGGGCTTTTAGTGCGTTCCAGGCATTTGCATGCGTTTTTGATGCATTTGCATGCGTACCAGAGCAGGTAAAATAGAGCTTGCTGCAGTTTTTTCACCTGCTCTGGACCTGCTCTGAATAGGAGGCCTAATGCAACACACATTAACATGTGGAGAATGCTTATGCTGGGAAAATTGACAAGAATACATAATATCTTGACCTTCAAGCATGTTAAATGGTAAATTTAAAAAACGTACCTTTCTCCTGATGTCCGCTATTCTTCAATCCTCCAATGGCAGTTGCATGACCAAATGCTGGCCCACTGGTCATGTGGTCTCTGCCAAAGGGCAGGGTCAGTATTCAGGCCAGGGCCACCATCAGGGTAGTAAAGGCGTAACTCTAGCAACTAGACATGTGCGATTTGTTTCGGAAATTCAGAGATTCGGATGTATCCGCATTACAGATATAACGAATGCAAACGAATCCGAATTTCCGATTCGATTTTTTGGACAAACTTTCGTTTTTTGGACAAACTTTCGTTTTTTGGACCGAATTTTGTTGCAGCAAAGTGACATTTGAGAACAAAAAAACTTTTTTTTTCCTATAAAAGTTATTTTGATGCAATGAACGAAACGAAAACAAAACGAATTAGAAACGAACATTCATACGGATTACCGCTAACGAATTTCGTCCGAATTCCGTAACGAATTGACTTTCGGACCCGAAATCGGAAACACGAAATAAAGCAAAATCCGAAACAAAATAAATTTTTTGCTGGTGCACATGCCTACTAGCAACCCTGGGCATATATTTGTTAGAATTGGGCCCAGCCATCCAACATTTCCGTCACTCTTCTTGCAAGATAACCAGGTTTACATTGAAGTCTAAGGTGTCCCAACAATTCTTAGAAGCCCTCTACAGTGACAGATGAAAACTTGCACAGGATAACATTTTGTAAGTAAGGTGGGAATATGTGGAGAGCTTTTGAATGCAAATGTAGAGTTCTGTTTTATGTGGAGGGATTGTTTAAGCTTCAGAGGAAGAGAGGTTGCTGTCAATGACAGATTACATGAGTGAGAAGAGTTGCTGCTAGGGCAGAGGGAAGATTTCAGGCAGTACATAAAATACATAGTGGTTCTTAGGCAAACAGTTTATTAAAGCGGACCTTTACACTCAAACATCAAATTCTACGAATGCATCCCTCTATGTATGGTGATTAATAATAACATAGACATGTCAGGTGTAAAATGCTGCGATTATGAAATAATGTAATTTGCAGAACATTCACTTCCTGCTTTGAAAGGGCAAAATGACTTCAGTTTGGCAAAGCGATGCACACTGGGATTGCCTTGTCATCAGCAGAGCATTGCTGGGAAATCTCATCTGTAATCTCACGAGATCTCAGGGAATGCTTTTTCCACCCCTGAGATGGTGTGCATGGTCACATGTCCTAGTCACATGTCTAGTCACATGTGCCAGAAATCCAGGAAGTAAAAGGAGAGCTAGTAATCTGCCCTTAGTAAACATGGCCACTGTCAGAAGACTGGGGAAGAAAAGAGAAATAAGGAATGCAAAGAACACAAAGCCGGCAATTATCTAGAAGTATGTGTGTGTGTAGATTGCCATCACTAAACATGGTGTGTTTGTTGTTATTTTAAAGATATGTGTAAGGTCCACTTTAATGAATCTTATCCTTTGCTTGACTGAAAGGGATTTTGGTAACTCATCAACCAGTTGACATCCGCGGTGTTAAACCCCCTTCCTGTCCCGGCCATTTTTCAGTATTCAGCGCTGCGGTACTTTAACTGACATTTAATCTTTTATCTTATGTGCAATGTGCAGTTTATCTGGAATTTATTGTAAATGTATGTAGACCCGAATGTATCATGCATCACATTATACAGTTTATCAAGGACAGTTTCCTTGTGAATCTGTTGCAAAGTTTCTTACCCGGTGATCCTGCCAGTAGCATTTTGCAAGGGTCTGGTAGGAATTTTGGGGGGGAACCCCACACTGTTTTTTTATTGATTTTTACATATAACATCTTAATAAACTCCATCCAAATAGATTTGAATTGATCCAAACCGAAAACAAAAAAATTGGATTGATCCGACCCCCAAAAAAACACACAAGTTTGGATTGATCCAAACCAAAAAGGAAAAATTATAATTGATTAAAATGCCGAATAACGAAATGAATCCAATTTCGGATCTGAAATCTGAGAAAACAAATGGAATCTATACAAAATAAAATGAATTTTCTGAGCCTTTACATCTAGTAGTACATATCTCAATACTTACTAGTCACCCTAACAATGCCCTTCGCAAATTTCTCCTACCTCATGCGTTTCTTATATCTATGACCAGACATGGATGCTTTATATATTGTTTTATCTTTCTAAGGACCCTATGGGCTCCGAAATACATAGATTGTAAGTTCTTGCTTTGTATTGTAACTGTAATGTCTTCCTTATATTGTAAAATGTTGAGCAAACTGTTGGTGCTATACAAATCCTGTATAATAATATGATAACTATAATGTCAGATGTGGCTCTGGTTCTACAGATAAATACTTCAAAGTTTTTTTTTTTTAGTCATAATAAAACCCTAAAAGGCCTTTTCCAGCTATTATGAACGATGTTCCCTACTACTTCCTACCTTCTCGTGCTGGCCCTTTAAGAGTTCGTAATGCCTTAGGCATTACATAGACTTCCCAATCATGTGATTGGTTGCTACAGTGATCACGTACAGTGACGCTGCTACCGGCTCCTGATCATCACTATGTGACCGGAAGCATTTGGTGGCAGTGTGGTCACAGTGCTGGGGGCGCACTCAATCATGCACTCCCAGGACAATGCATAGATGCCGTGCTGTCACATACAATGCATTCAGAAAGTATTCAGACCACCTTCACTTTTTTCAATCTTGTTATGTTGCAACCTGATACTACAGTTGTCTCCTCAATAATCTTCACTCAGTACCCCATAATGACAAAGTGACAACATAATTTTAGAAATGTCTGTGAATTAATTAAAAAGAAAAAACTGAAATATCACATGTACTTTAAAGTAACATTAACCAGTTGACATCCGCGGTGTTAAACCCCCTTCCCTTCCAGGCCATTTTTCAGTATTCAGCGCTGCGGTACTTTGACTGACATTTATTCCGTCATGCAGCGCTGTACTGAAATGAATGTTATACCCTTTTTTGAGGGCAGATAGAGCTTTCTTATGGTGGTATTTATTCACCACTGGGGTTTTTTATTTATTTACTATATTAAGGAAAAATTACCGAATTTAAAAAAAAAAAACAGTTTCCCCTATATTAAATGATAAAACATTTATTTCTACCCAATTTTTATAGGCGCGTAAACGTGGGGGAGTTAAACATTTTGGGGGTTTTTTTCCCCTTTTTTATAGGCGCGTAAACGTGGGGGTGGGGGAGTTAAACATTTTGGGTTTTTTTTTCCCCTTTTTTTATATGTGCCTTTTATTTTATTTTACTTTTTTATATGTTACTTTTATTTTTTTTTATTTATATTTATTTTTTAATTCTCGGCGCGGGAGCGAGCAGCGATAACGAGGTAAGTTTAAGACGAGTTAAAGCAGGGTTTTTAAAAAAAAAAATCTGAGGGTTTAATGTCACTTTAGGTATTCAGACACATTACTCAGTACTTTGTTGAAGCCCCTTTGGCAGCAATTACAGCCTCAAGTCTTTTTGGGTATGACGCGACAAGCTTTGCGCACCTGGATTAAGGGAATTTCTGTCATTCTTCTTTGCAAATCCTCTCAAGCTCAGTCAAGTTGGATGGGGACCAACGGTGGACAGCCATTTTAGGTCTCTCCAGAGATGGGGTTCAATAGGGTTCAAGTCAGGGCTCTGGCTGGGCCACTCTAGGACATTCACAGAGTTGTCCCTAAGCCACTCCTGTGTTGTCTTGGCCGTGTGCTTAGGATTGTTGTCATGTTGGAAGGTGAACCTTCAGCCCAGTTTGAGGTCCCGAGCGCTGTGGAACAGGTTTTCATTGAGGATAATTCTGTACTTTGCTCCATGCTGCCACCACCATGCTTCACTGTTGGGATGGTATTAGGCAGGTGATGAGCGGTGCCTGGTTTCTTCCAGACATAACGTTTAGAATTGAGGCCAAACACTTCAATCTCGGTTTCATCAGACCAGAAAATCCTCACAGTCTTAGAGTCCTTCAGCTGTTCTTATTGCAAACTCCAAGCCGGCTTCCATGTGTTGTGAGGAGAGGCTTCCGTCTAGCCACTTCGCCATAAAGGCCAGATCGGTGGAAGGCTGCAGTGATGGTTGTCCTTCTGGAATTTTGTTCCATCTCCACACAGGATCTCTGGAGCTCAGTCAGAGTGACCTCGCTTACTAAGGCCCTTATCCCCTGGTTGCTCAGTTTAGCCGGGCAACCAGCTCTTGGAAGAGTCCTGGTTGTGCCTAACTTCTTCCATTTGAGAATTATGAAGGCCACTCTGCTCTTGGGAACCTTCAGTGCATCAGACATTTTTTTGTAGCCTTCCCCCAGTTGTGTGCCTTGCAATAATCCTGTCTCTGAGCTCTGCAGGCAGTTCCTTTGACCTCATGGCTTTTGCAGTGTATGAGTATGCATTGTCAGCTACGAGGTCTTCTATAGAGAGGTGTGTACCTTTCCAAATCACGTCCAATCAATTTAATTTACCCCAGGTGGCCTGCAATGCAGGTGTGGAAACATCTCAGCAACCATCAAGAGAAATGGAAGTGTAACACTCTACGGATGTATAACTAGGATCGCAACTGTGGGGGAACTTGTTTGTTACGGTTCGTCAGTTTGCGATTCCAGAGGTACTCTCTCCCTATAGTTCAGAGGAGGGTACGGAATCGATTACATTATGCACCGTTGTATGAGAGTGGGTAAGCGGCCTCAAGGCTTTGTATTTGGTAGACAAGTGCAGGATATGGTTAGGAGATTAGTACGGTAGCTAGGCAGTCTGAGGTAGGGAATTCAGAGGCTGCAATGGACTTATAGTCCCCAACCTAAGTAAGTTCAGGTTAGCGTATTGAGGATATTACTTTAGCAGAGCGGTATATAGTCTTGATAGCAAGCGCAGGGGACTTGTAGTCCACAACACAATGAGTACAAGTAGGGTTGCACAGATACCAAGTACAGTACTCGGTACAAGTACGAGTACATGTACCGATACTTTTGATCTCCAAGACTAGACTAGAGAAACATTCAAAAATTAGGAGGCCACTGTCATCTGTAAGGAGCACACGTAGCTCTCGGGATTTGTAGATCTCTGTTTTAATGTATGATTTTGGTTTTATAAATATAAATAAAGTGATGCACAGATACCAGTTTTGCGAGTACGAGTACTGGTACTTGCCGAGTACTTACAAGTACGAGTACTGATACATTTTTGTTTATTGTCATGTGACAGTTTTTCTAAAACAATACAGACTAATGATTTCAGGACAGTGGTGGAGTGCCAGAGCCGGGTCCCAGCTGCAACCGCTGCAACCCTGGTAGTTCTCATGAAAATGCCAAGTATCGGCACTGGTACTCGAAAAGTATCTGTGCATCCCTAAGTACAAGTATAGTTAAGGTTAGCACATTAGCAAGCGGTATGCAGTCTTGATAGCAACACAGGGGACTTGTAGTCCACAACACACTGAGTACGAGTATAGTTAAGGTTAGCACATTAGCAAGCGGTATGCAGTCTTGATAGCAAGCAGTAGTCCACAATATAAGTGAGTGCAGGAATAGTTAAAGTTAGCACATTAGCAATAAAGGATGAAGCAGGGTATTCTAGTATTGGCATAAGTCTATATGACAGTATAGATGGCACCAGAAGGAGTTAACACTGCAGAACCCTAGTAATTGCGGTTTAGAGAGTAGCAGTCAGCACAGACTGATGGCTCAGACTCCTGCAGGCAGCGTGGTGAAGATAGGCTCCTTAGCTGGCTTCCAGTGAAGCCCAGAGAGGCAGAGTGATAGCGGCTACAGGAGGCTAGTGAATACCCCACGGAGGAATCTCCTGGGGTTGGCAGTCACAGTGCCCAAGGCTGTGTGGTCCAGGCTTGCCGCAGAGGGTGAATGTTCGGCGTTCACTGAACAAACAGTAGGTCGCCGAAAAATCGTAACTTCGCGGCTTAAGACTGACAGCCAACGCGCGGAGGGAGGAACGGCACGATACGCAGTGCGTGCGCGGCCACGGAGCGTGGCGCTGGATCGACCAGAGGTGAGTCTATTACAGAGAGACACCTGAGCTAAATTCCAAGTGTTGTTGCAAAGGGTGTGAATACTTATGCCAAATGTGATATTTCAGTTTTTCCTTTTTCATACATTTGCAAACTATTCTAAAATTCTGTTATCACTTTGTCATTATGGGATACTGAGTGTAGAATAATTGGGGGAAAAAAAAGATTTTTAACAACTGTAGTATCAGGCTGCAACACAACAAGATTGAAAAAAGTGAAGGGGGTCTGAACACTTTCTGAATGCACTTTATATGCATACGGCCAGAGGTGAGAGGTTAACGTGACTAGAGTTTTGTAGATGATGGAAGAAGAAAGAGAAAGCCCTCCTCCATGTAGACTTCGGATCTTAACAGTCCCTTGTGGTCCTTACCTGGGACAAGCTGTACAGTCAGCACGCCTTCTAAACAAATATAGTATTATTGGATACAAACAAACACAGAAGTGATATCTGCACAATTACGAGTGATTTCAAGCACTTGACTTTCCCTCTCCTTGATCTACATGGAAATCCCACATACAGCCGAGAGACTAACGCTCGTCAGCCGATGTCAGATGGGGTGGTCATCTCGGCCCCAGAAGTATTCCCTCTGTCTTTGCTTTGCTGTCTTTCTAAGACGAGCTCTCCTTTGAACTCTGCTTCCCTACCCGGCGTGTTTGAAGCTGCTGTCTGGCGGCACTTTTTTTCTGGTGTCGAGGTACATACCTTCTATCCAGCAGTCTGCCTGCCTGTTACTGCTCAAATGTTTGCAGCATATGAATCCTGTACCGCTATATTACCTGTGATCAGAGAGCGGCTCTTCATGGGATGTAATTCATGAATCCAATCAACTCTATTCACATGAAAACTTCCCCTATACTATGACCTTGTCCTACTTTAGTCTCAGAAAAATAACATTTTCTATGGAGAGAGATCGATCAACTTGGCCCCCCCAAAAGGAGGTAGAAAATAGGAGCAGTGATAGGTTTAATGAGACCGGTTCACAGTTACAGCCTCATTTAGAAATTCCCTTCCTCGTGAAAATACTCAAGAGCAGCCCTGGCCAAGAAGAACCGTGCCCCTAGCCAAGAAGAACTGTGCCCCTGGCCAAGAAGAACGGTGCCCCTGGCCAAGAAGAACGGTGCCCCTGGCCAAGAAGAACCGTGGCCCTAGCCAAGAAGAACTGTGCCCCTGGCCAAGAAGAACGGTGCCCCTGGCCAAGAAGAACGGTGCCCTGGCCAAGAAGAACTGTGCCCCTGGCCAAGAAGAACGGTGCCCCTGACCAAGAAGAACCGTGCCCCTAGCCAAGAAGAACCGTGCCCCTGGCCAAGAAGAACGGTGCCCTGGCCAAAAAGAACTGTGCCCCTGGCCAAGAAGAACTGTGCCCCTGGCCAAGAAGAACGGTGCCCCTGGCCAAGAAGAACGGTGCCCCTGGCCAAGAAGAACCGTGCCCCTAGCCAAGAAGAACGGTGCCCCTGGCCAAGAAGAACGGTGCCCTGGCCAAGAAGAACCGTGCCCCTGGCCAAGAAGAACCGTGCCCCTGGCCAAGAAGAACCGTGCCCCTGGCCAAAAAAAAACACGTTCCCCTGGCCAAGAAAAACCGTGCCACTGGCCAAGAAGAACCATGCCGTTCACTTCTTGAACTTTAAAACTGTTGCAAGCACCATGATTGATACGCTCCAGATTAAATTGGTAACCTGCATGATAAAACTGTCCATATACAGATCACCTCCGCTTTCATAGATCAGAGGGGTGGTAAAAGTGTGCTGATCTCCCTCCGATCCAGCCAAAGAGACCTCCCTTGTTGGTCCTATGCCTGCACCATAGATAGCAGAGCCCAGGATAGAGGGCATTGGCAGCAGAGTGGGGG
>NW_017307317.1:500276-519896 GCF_000935625.1 Nanorana parkeri
AAAAAAAAAAAACAGAGCAGTAAAAAGTTTATTCTGCTCGATCGAGCAGAGTAACCCTTTCCGGGAGAAAGTGTTTCTCTCCCGGGCGGCCGGCAGCCGCTATCTAATAGCGGGAGACTCCCGAAGCGTCTGGGAGAGTTGGGATGTCTGTATATATAGAGATAATAAACACTGTATATTTGTTTATTTACTTTTACAATTTCTTTTTCTTTTTTCACTTTTTTTTTCTCCCCACTGGCCTGATCCAGACCCCTCATGCAGCTAAGCAGCAACAGATCTACTGCTGCAGGATAAGGTTGGACAGACCTGTAAAACCGCTGCCCGAGCATCCATACTAAAAGTGCTGTGATGTCACTCAGAAGCATATTGGGGGGTGGGATGTATCAAAACTGGAGCAGACAAAATCTGGAGCAGTTGCCTATGGCAACAAATCAGCTTCTCTCTTCAGTTTGTTCAGTTAAGCTTTGAAAACGAAAGAGAGAAGCTGATTGGTTGCCATGCACAGCTGCTCCAGATTATGCCCGCTCCAGTTTTGATACATTCCCCTGTGTGTATACAGTGATCTGCTGCGGGCACTTCACATCTGGGTTCAGCTCTGTGTTTCAGGAATGCAGACATCCCAACCTGCAAAACCTTATTTCAGGGAGGTTCCCGTCTCATTTCAGGGAGGTGCCCTTTCTTATTTTTTTACAGCGGCCGTCGTCAGAATATAAAAGAAATAATAATGACAATGATAATAATAATAATAGATATATATACATCAGATTTGTGAATTGATGTTCAAGTATCTGTCAGTGTAAAGGTCACAATTTATTAGACAGCCCGAGACCTTTTTAATAAAACGCTGAGGAGTAAAGTCCCTGATACACAGTTGACTAGTTGCTATGGGCAGCAAATGAAATAAATGTTCTCTATAACAAGACAACCGGGACATATAATTGATTCTATATTATGCACAAAGGGTTAACATCACTCTCTCAACACTGCAGCAGTGCCTGTACCTGCTCTCAATAGTAGCAACTAGCTTCTTCCTTCTGAGAGCTAAGCCTCGTTCTGAGGCGACTCTAGAGATTACATGACCTTCTTCCATGAGCCAAGCCACCGTTCTGAGGCTACTCTAGAGATCACATGACCTTCCTCCATGAGCCAAGCCACCGTTCTGAGGCTACTCTAGAGATCACATGACCTTCCTCCAGGAGGCAAGCCTCACTCTGAAACCTTACCCACTGATATCTTACCGGAAAGGTTTACACAGAGTAAACCTTTCAGGGAGAAAATGCCTCTCTCGCGGACATCAGGGAGCCGCTATCTAATAGAGGGAGACTCCCTGAACATCAGGGAGACTTGAGATCCCTGGGAATGCTAACAAACTGTATGAATGAAGTCTGCAAACAGGTTGCAGACTTGATTGATAAGCAGGGCTTATATACAGCGGCGTATTTACACTTTGTGCTGCCCCAGGCAAGACAGCCCCCTGCCCACTGACGTTCCTCGGACTTAAAAAAACTCTTACCAACACTGGACACTCGGCCGTCCGGGTGCGCGTCCCCACAAGTCGCTGTCCGGGTGCTCGTAGGCCGCCGGCCGCGTCCCCACGAGTCGCCGTCCGGGTGCTCGTAAGCCGCCGGCCGCGTCCCCGCAAGTCGCCGGCCGCGTCCCCGTGCGCTGAGAAGGGCTCCGGTTCTTTCATCATCTCTGAACCACGGCGCTAAGCGTTTGCGTACGGCGGCACCAGCGGAGCGGCCGCCCCGACGGAGGGTGCCACTCTAGGCAAACGCCTAGTTTGCTTCGCGGTAAATACGCCCCTGCTTATATACAGTGTATAATATCGTCCCTTGATCTGCACATTTGTTAATTCCAATCCAAACTGCATCTGTATAATAAATAAATAAACATTTTGTATGTTTTTAAAATATATTTTTTTCTTTGAAAATGTATTTTCATTGAAGCCTATTCTATTAAAGCTCTGCACTGGGCAGAGACGAGACCAGTCACCCTGCACAAGGAGAAAGATCAGCAGTGAGCGGTCTATATTACAGGAGGGGGCGGAGACCAGACCAGTCGCCCTGCACAAGGAGAGAGAGCAGCAGTGAGCGGTCTTTATTACAGGACGCTCCAAGTGTCACACTGGATTACTACACAGATCTGGAAGAAACACACAAAGCTTCAAGGAAGAATACACATGGATCTTATATGAGGACAATATTTGCTGACCCCGGAATCCAGCTCTACTCCACATCCTATCTTTGTCTGCGGAAAATAAATTGTAGAAAGAGCCGTAAAATGTCAGACGCTGCGAGTCAGCTATGTGTGCGAGCAGATTAAAGGCGTGCATGAAGAGCGGACTCAGAGATCTACAAATAGTGATTCTGCCAGAGATGCAGCAGGGACATCAGTGGCTCCGAAAGTGTTCAAAAGACATGGCTGCAGGCAAGGTCCTAAAACCACCTGCTTACACAAAGCTCTATAACGCGGAATATTGATATACATAAACATGACAATGACTTTAAACGCGCCAACATAATAAAGCTTTTTATTTCTTTTTAAGCCTTTTATCACCTGCTATCGGATTTACCCCGACGTATGAAGGAGCAAATTAACCCCATAATAACCGGACAGCGTAGAGCTACTGCCGAATCTGCTGGCTGTTCCTGCACTGCGCACATAGTATGTTGCTGGTTATTGTTAAAGATGAACTCCGGGATCACCAAATATTGTCCTCGTACAAGAGTCCTGTGTATTCTTCTTGGAACTTGGTGAGCTTTGTGTATTTCTTCCAGATCAGTGTAGTAATCCAGTGTGACACTTGGAGCTTCCTGTAATAAAGACCGGTCACTGCCGCTCTCTCTTCTTGTGCAGGGTGACTGGTCTTGTCTCCACCCCCTCCTGTAAAAAAGACCAGTCACTGCTTGTGCTGTTACACAGTTGTGTAAATATAACACAATCCATAGCCACAGTTAATATTCATATTAATGTGAAATGAGAATCACAGTTAATTTTCCTTAAAGGAGAACTATGAGGTGAGTGCTTTTCACTCACCTCATAGTTCTAGCCGACCTGTAGATCGGGAGGTGAGTGAACACATACCGGCGTTCGCTCACCTCTCGATCCTGTCACGGCTCTCTGCCGAGACAGGGCAGGGGCTGGATTCCCCCCGCTCCAATCCGCCAGCGCTGACTGGTGGAACGGACGGGGGAGGGGGCGGGTACAGCTGGTTCTGCCTTTAGATAGGCAGAGCCAGCTGTCAGTCACGCAGCTGGGCGGATCCCGGCATAATTGTCGGGATCCGCTTCAGCTTCGACGTCTCAGTATACCGCGAGCAGCAGCGGTATACTGAGCCTAGGGTGACGGGAGGACGCTAGTTTGTGTCCTCCCGTTACCCTATGGAGAACTATGGGGAAAAGCCTTAACCCCATAGTTCTCCTTTAAGCCATGTAATATAGCAGTTGTATAGCTGGTTATTATACTGCCATGTTGTGGGCATTTTAGTTATTGCACCATGTTTTTCCCTCCCCTTCTTCTCCAACTAGTCATTGAGTGTCTTGGCTGCCTATAGCAGGGCCACATGTAATATACTCGCTTGGAAACATTATCAACCTTGACCTTCAAATACCCCCTGTTCATTCATCTGCTGTATCCAGTTGTCTGCTGTAATCTGCTGCATACAATAAAGTACTTTGTGGAAGAAAAGGTAATTGGTGAGTTCAGCTATCTGATAAGGATTGTCCGCAGTGATTATATCTGCTTATACAGGCCAGGCATAGAGGTCTCAGCAAGGGATACAAGGGAACAATCGGAGTCAGAATGCTGCTACTCTCTCTCCTTGTGCAGGATAACTGGTCTTGTCTCCGCCCCCTCCTGTAATAAAGACTTGCCACTGCTGCTCTCTCTTCTTGTGCAGGGTGACTGGTCTTGTCTCCGACCCCTCCTGTAATAAAGACAGGTCACTGCCGCCCTCTCCTTATGCAGGGTGACTGGTCTTGTCTCCGTCCCCTCTTGTCATAAAGACTGGTCACTGCTGCTCTCTCTCCTTGTGTAGGGTGACTGGTCTTGTCTCCGCCCCCTCCTTTAATATAGACCGCTCACTGCTGCTGAAAGCAGTATCATCAAATGTCTTCGTCCTTGTATGTGCTTCTTGGTTTCTCTGTGCGGTGTTGTGGTGTCTTGTGCAATTGGAACTTGCAATCTGGGAGAAAAATCTGGGTTTCTTTCCAGGCCTTTTGCCGCTTACTATGCTTCCTGTAATGGCCATCACTGGGGTTGTAGAAGTTCTTATGGGCCCTCACCATGTGGATGAAAGTCTTCACATCCAACATGGACACTCCTGAATCTTCCATTTTGTTCACAGGTTGCTAGGAAGAGGAGACTGGCTGTTAGACCTGAAAACGTGCTAAAAAAATTGATTGGTGCGTTTTTAAGGCGCTCCTATTGAAGCCTAAAGGGCCAAAAACGTGCCCAAAAAAAGCACATGCACGTTTCGGTGTGAAAAATGGCAGCACAATGCTCAGGTGTTTTGGGGACTTAAATATGAACTCTAAAAAAGATGAAAATTAAATACAAATGAATTGCCCATTAAAATATAAAAAACAGCTTGTGTGGTCATAATCCAGAGCTCCTCCCCCAGCTCTTATTATTTTCCAAGATGTTCTCAGGACTTTGGTTCCCGTCATGGACTCATGACATGGACTCTACTCTACTATGACACTCACATAAAAAGCTAGACTTCTTCTTTAATTAACACCTCTTATGTGAGAGAACAATGGGTGACTACATTCTGAAATTGCCCATTGCTTGGCTGTCATTTAACCCTCGGTCATGAGTCCCTTGAGTCTCTGGCCTGGTACAAGTACACAGAAAAGGACTTCTCACTTTTCCTGAGCTCATCAATGGTAGCCCCCATATTTCTCCCATGATAGCGTAGCCCCTATATACATACTGTATGTTGCTACAAGAATAACGAATATTCTGATTGTAAATAGTTAACTGACCTTTGCATATTATGTGATGCAGAGACTGGTGGAAATTGCAGTGCGGGGATTGGGACAAGCCATGCTGTGGGAGAGTGTGGAGACTGCAATTCCCAGGAGACTGTGTGTCTGCAATAGAAGGGTAATTTTGGGCTGGGACTGCTGAGCGTGCTCAGTCTGTAGAGCCCTGCGGAAGGAGAGAGAGCTGTGTGGCTGCTACTGTTGCAGAGGGGGCCACAGATTTTGTATGTACTGCTAAGTAGACATGTGCACTGCCAAAAAATTTGTTTAGTTTCGTTTCGTTTTAAATTCGGATTTGTGTTATTTCGTTTTTCGGGATTCGGGTGTGAAAGTCAATTCAGATTCGGATTCGGACGAAATTTGTTAGCGGTAGTTCGTTCGCACGTTCGTTTCGTTTCTTATTCGGTTCGTTCGTTTGCAGCAAAGTGACATTTGAGGGGGAAACATGGTTTTCTTCAACAAACGAAATGAATAAGAAACGAAAACGAAACGAAACGAACGTTCGAACGAACTACCGCTACCGAATTTCGGAAACAGAAATTCGGATTCGTTTGCATTCGTTATATCTGTAATTCAGAATTCGGATACATCCAAATGTCCGAATTTCCAGAAAATTCGTCCGAATTTCGATTCGGAATGAAACGAATTGCACAGGTCTACTGCTAAGGAGAGCGTAGACAGACTGGTTACAGTCCAGACATTCTCTAGATGTAGTAGTGGCATTCTAGAGGGCGCTACAAGTGATTGCAGGTATACATTTTATAAGTGTTCATAAGTCATTCTTCATTCCTTCGTGTCTGTTTCGTGCTTCTCTGCTGGCTGCACGGTGAATGGATGCACATTGGTTAGATCACCTTTGAGAGACCATCTGTCCCATAATGTTTCCACCAATACCCGAGTGGTTCCAGTGAGATCTCACCTCCAGCCAGCTAGCTATGTTCTTCCTATTGTATGTCAACATATAATGGGTTTCTTATATGCACAGCTTCTGTTTTATCATTTAACACAGTTGGATGAAAGGTTTAGCAAAGTATCAAACTTTTGGTGTTTTTTAGAGGCCAAACATCAAACCAAAAAGAGGGACGTAAGGTACGTATATTTTAGAATTTATTTGAAAAGTCTGTTTTATTGTAAGTGTGAAATGCAACAATTTTACATGGGAAGGGGCACTGATGAATAACGTGACGTGCCGTGCCTTCTGTGCTGGGTGAGGCATCCCCCAGCCCGCCGGAGCTCCGTCACCGCCATGCCGAAACTCCGCCCTATCCAGCCAAAGCCCCGCCCCCTCTTTTTTCCAAGCAGCTATGTACAGCACCCTGCTGGCTCCTTCCACCAGCGACAATCTGCCAGCATTGCATAGAGAAACGCAGAGTCCTAGCGATGACATCATTAGGTCTAAAACAAAGTATATAATGAAAACAGAAAGGTTTTATGTAATAATTTCTCTAGCATGACGATGAGTGTGGAAAGAAGGAACCAGGAATGGCAAAATATAAGCAGATTAAACCTCAGCTTTAACCATCACTTTGCTCCTGACAGCTGAAAGGCAAAGTCATAATGATGTGAACTGTATTGATTACACACATGGTTCATAGTGCATCTGGATTTAAAAAAAAAGGGGGGAGGACAGGAGGGAGATAAAAGGTCAGTGTTGGGGCCAAGGATTCTTGACAAATTAAAGGGCCCTTGTTTTTAGCGTACTGGTGTGTCTTCTTTGTGCATAACTGAGCGTAGGTTGTTTTATGTAGGATGTTTATAATGTATGTACCAAAAATAAAGTTCTAGGGAGAAGAACTAGCACTGACCGTCTTGCAAAGGCATACCTAATGATCAGAGATTTCAAGCATACGTACTGTACTTCCAGATGCCTTCAGCATGGTCATGTGATGAGGCACTGTTCTTCATCCTCTCCAATGGTTGTTGTGAGTGGTCCTCAATGCTTATGGTGAGTCAGGACCATCCTAGGACCATCCGATGAAGCATTCCATTGAGAGCCAAGACTTTGCGATGATACACCTCTAGGGGGTGTGTCTATGACAGCCTAGGCTCACAGGCAGTGGGATGAATGTAGGAGTCATTCAACCCATAGGAATCATGGTGGTTGGTGGTAATGGGCACTGTTGGAGTAGGTAACGGATGAGTAGCGCTTTTGTTTTTCAGAAAGTGGGAGAAAGGTTTAAAGTGATCCTTTGCTCTGTCCATGTAAAGCAAAGCAACAGGTTCACTTAAGTGTTACTCCATCTCATTGCTTATACTCAACTTGCCTTCTCTCCTTAGCTGCTCCATTCCCTAGCCAACATCAGTCAATCTGGTTTGAGATGACTTAGGGTTCTTACCCTACCCCCATGTCACAGACGTCAGGCCTATCTGTTGGCAGTTCAGGCACACATTGCTTCATCATGAAAGGAAGGGGAGAAAGTCACAAGCTGCCCAGTACCCAAAGGTAGAAACCATCACCTAGGTGGATGGAGCTGCGGTGGAGCAAAGGGCAGTGTAAGCAGTGGGGCAAAGCACATGTTTACTATAATTATCTATGTCTAGTCATGTAGGATTTATTGATTTTGATTATGAATGGATTTCAGGTTACTGGCCTCTATCTTTATGGTGACACTAAACTCAGGAGTTAAATCTTAACAATGCATTCAAGTTCCCGAACTATTAAGAACAATGTCTCTTATTTGTGTATCACGCGGCTGTACATACTCAAATCATCTCTGAATTAGTGCTGACACTGTCCTTCCTTCTGGAGGGGGGCTACTTTTGTTCCCCATGGTCCCTGTGTGTGTTGTAATGTAGACACCACTACAAGCTCGCTTCCGTGATGGACAACAAATCTCATGTTTAGTTTACTATTTGTATTGTGATTATTGTGATTGCAGTCCATCACGGGAGCGAGCTTGGAGTGGTTTCTACATTACAACACACACAGGGACCATGATTGGAGGATCTACAGACGAGTGATACACAAATAAGATACATTTTTGGTAATAGATAAAGGTACTTGAATGTATTTTTAAGATTTAACTCCTGAGTTTAGTATCACTTTAGTTTCTTCCCACGGAAGTAATGCATAAATGTGGCAGCAGGATGGCTGGATTTGAATGCCATGCCGCCACATACATGCGCCAGCTTACTCCTGTGACGAAAGCACACTAACCGGGGGCCAAGCACAGTGATTACATGATCAAGAAGCCCTTGCTAATGGGTACATTTTGACTTCTAAAAAGTCAATAGCTAAACCCTCATCTCTATTCCTAACACTCCCCTCTGAAGGGTAGAGGCAGTGGCGGAACTATCGCCATAGCGACCCAGGCGGCCACTATGGGGCCCGGGACACAGGGAAGCCCAGCAAGGACGAGGAACAAAGGGGTCCCCGTGATGCTGTGCGGGCCGCCTGGGTCACTATAGCGTCGCAGGCTGCTGGCTGTCACTGGCGGTTGTGAGAAGGAACGCGCTGCTGCCCAGATCACTGACAACCTGTCAGTGATCTGGGCAGCAGTGCATTCTTCCTCACAGCCGCTGCTTAGTCAGTGACAGCCAGCAGCTTTGATGGAGGAGGACGGGGCCCTTAGTTGGCAGTGGAGGAGGAGGCGGGGCCCGTCAACGGTGGAGGAGGAAGAGTCCAGGCCCGATGGAGGAGGAGGCGGGGCCCAAAGGCAACCAGGAGGCCTGGCGGTGGAGAGGGCTGACAGGTAAGAGGTGTGCAGGGGAGTGATCATAGAGGGTCCATGGTGAGCTCTGCAGGGTCACTCTCAGGTGGGCTGTGTGGGATCTCAGGTGGACGCTGCAAGGGGCATACTTAGAGATCACAGGGCCCCATACAAAATTTTGCTATGGGGCCCTGTGATTTCTAGTTACGCCCCTGGGCAGAGGCATCTTTGAAATGAGGTCTGTGACTGGCCACCTGGCTTCATCTTCTGTTTACTTTGCAAGAAGCAAGAGGGTGGCACCCAACAGGGAAATAAATGGGTCTCAAGGACAGATTGGGGCAGAATATTCACTCCTTATGGTGAATTGTTTATAAGCAGAATAGCTCATATTTGGCTATGGTTTCTGTAAAGACTGGAAAAGGGTTGCTTTAATGTGATCCCTTTCTCTGATCTCCACAGAGAGGATGCCTATGAAGGGGTTAAGGATAAATCAGCGTGCCCTACACACACATATTTTCCATTGAGATCTAATTATTTTAGCATGCACAATGAGCAGCATACAACAAAATCAATGCTCCAGCGGATGCATGCCGGCGCGGTCGGTGTCAGAGTCGGTATCGGCAGCGTTGGGGCCTTGCTCCTGACTAAATCAGTGTATGTTTCCTGGCCTATTCCCCGCAGTATTTGCATATACCCTCAAACACACACACAGCTCAGGGTAATACCTCTCCAATGTGATAAAATCAATGGGTACGCAGCCTTTTTTGCCTGACAGTATTGTCAGGGCATATTATCTGGTTTCAGAGAGCGGTCTGAGTTCATAGCAGTCGTCAGTTAAATTTCCCTTCTCTGAAGCTGAGCAAAATGTGGTAATGTCACAGCCACAGGCGACTGGCATTCACAGGATGGTTTACCGGTGGAGCTTAGCCTCCTGGCTTGTCATAGCGTATCTATCTCAGGTTTTCCTTCAGTTTCCCTATTCAGAGGTTTCCAAGAATGTTGCCTCAAGCAGTGGTGGGACACAAAAAAGAGATTTTTTTGTTCTGCACTTAGAAACATTACCACACTTCACACTCCGTCTCACATAAGGGGAAATCTAGCTGACTGCTCTGAACTCTATACATCCGATAATACGCTGTGACAGGGCTGCGGAGAAGAGCACTAAAGACGGCTAATTTATGTTTAATTAATGCCGAGCTGGCCCCTTTATATTACTCCTAATTATTTTAAACACTGCACTCCAGAGGTCAGTTCCAGAAGGCCTTGCGAATACAGATGTTTGGAATGATTTGTTTAGTTATGATGGGTTAGAGAATGGCATCGAATTAGGTACCTGCGACATACTTACAGTAGACAGATTGTTCACAAAATTCCATACCTGCCACCCTTGCCCTGTACCAGGCAATGTATACTTGTGTAGCGCCCTGGTGGAAAGGGTGCTATTAAAAGAGAACTATGAGGTCAGGGCTTTTCCCCATAGTTCTCCTTAGGGTAACCAGAGCACACAAACTAGCGTCCTCCCGTCACCCAAAGCTCAGTATACCGCGAGTTCCAGCTTGCGGTATACTGAGATGCCGCAGCCGCAACGGATCCCGACAATTATGTCTGGATCCGCCCAGCTGCGTGAGTGACAGCTGGCTCTGCCTATCTAGAGGCAGAGCCAGTTGTCCTCATCCCTCCCCCGTCCGTTCCGCCAGTCAGCGCTGGAGGATCGGAGGGGGGAATCCAGTCCCTCCCTGTCACGGCTCTCTGTCGGCGCAGGATCGAGAAGTGAGCGAGCGCCAGTATGTGTTCGCTCACTTCCCGATCTACTGAGCCGACCTGTGACAGTTTCATTGTCAAAGGTCGGCTCAGATTATGAGGCCGAGTGAAAATCACCCACCTCATAATTCTTCTTTAAATCTAGTGTTTATCACATTGTATGTGGTCTGATACTAATTTGTAGTTTGGGTTGTAGAGCACCTCTTCAGAGCCACCGGTAGTGTTATCCTATATTGAGATAGCGCTGACTGGGAAGGGGGAGCGCTACACTTGTACCACCTCTTCACCACTGCTTCTATCCAGAAGGCTGCTGCCTTTTATTGTCAAAAAAAATTTAACTTAAAATCTGTTTTTTGAATTAGAACATTTGCAAAATTCCCATTTTCTACTGGCCAAGCTGGTAAGGAGGATTATTGGTGGAGTGTTTTTGGTACACCTGTAAGGAAGGTCCAGTGTGTATCAAAAAGAAAAGACCAGGGTGGGCACTTGCGTATGTTCACTAAGTGGGGCGTGGTCCTATACATAGGGACACTGCAAGGCACGCTTTACCTTGCATGCTAAGTGACATGGACATGCATGCATGCACAGCATTGATGTTGGCATCAAAGAACCTATATAAACTGGAGTGTCAAATGAGACCTGCAACGAGACTGGCTGCTTCTGCCTTCCATTGTATGATCCCGTTTGCCCTCTGACCTGTCTTTGGATCTTGAGCTCCTGTTGTGCTCCTATATTGTGTTTTGGAATCTCACTCTGACTTTCTGACTTGGCACCTTGCTGCCTAGATAATACTGACTTCGGCCTATACCCTGGCACCACCTCCGCCTTATAATTCTAAACCTTGCTGTGTGGCTGTTGCCCGCCTTGGCTTGTATCCTGACACAGTCTCTGTTTTCTGATTCAATACCCCATTAATTGATTGCTATCATCCCTGGCCTTGTGCTCTGGCTATGCTTCTGCCTCATTGTTATGAACCCTTGGCTTGTGTCCTGGCTATGCCTGGGGTTGTCACCTGTCCGCGATTCACCCGGACAGTCCAGTTATTGATTGCTGTGTCAGGGTTTGCTTCCAGCTGACACTAAGTGCCGATACCGGCACCTTAAATTTTTTGACAGATGTAGCTACCGAGGTCCCCAGCAAGTGTGGGACCTCAGGCTGCTGCATCTGCCTGAACCTGCTTCTAGACCTGTGAGCGGCATCTAGACCTGTTAAGCGTAGACCCGCACATCTCCTCCTCTGTCTTCCTGACACCACCCTGCCTGCCTCTGGACTCCTGGTAAGGCAGCCCGCACAGCACTCCTGAATGCCTACATAGGCCATCTGAGAACCCATATAGCCCACCTGAGAGTTTGCATAGCCCACCTGAGAGCCTCCACAGCCAACCTGAGAGCCCGCACAGCCCTGGTGAGAACCCGCACAAGCCACCTGAGACTCTGAAGACATCAGGGCGCCACCCTGGAACAACAGTATGCAGCTTCACATAATTTTGTATTGCTGTATAATGTATTGCTGGGATTTGTAGTCTTCTATAGCCGGTCTCCTTAGTCCCTCCCCTGGCTGCCTCTCCTCGCTCTCGCTTCTATATTCTCCCCCAAAAAAATTGCCACTGCTCAGAGTGTTTGGGTTTCACTTGAAGAAATGGTGTCAACACTAGCTATGCCTGGTGGACTACAGTAATCTGACAGCATACATTCAACAGCAGGTACTGTCTGCAACATCGCCTCTCATACCAATTTGTATAATTTCCTATCCCCCCTTCCAGGGGTGTAGGATGAAAGGTGCAAGAAAAAGCCCAGTGCATGGTGGGAATCACAAACATCTGACACTCCTGCAAGTGTAAAATATTGAAGAGACTGACGGGGGCTGCCTTGCTGGAATGGAAGTAAGGAGGAAGGCAGAGCTTGCTGAAAAGGTGAGCAAATTGGGCGTGTCGACCACTGTAGAGAGACCACTACCTCCATGCAGAGAGCAAGAGTTCCTCTCTACAGAATGCTGGCAGGACACAGGCTACTCTATTCAGGTGGTGGCTTCTTTCTAAAGCACAAGCCCTCTACACACCTTTTGTTCCAATACACCTGAAATGTCTTTCTGCAAAGATCCAACACTCCCACTTGAGGAGTAAGACCTATAGCGCTCCAATCAACAAAGTTCATGCTCTCTGCTGACTAGAACGCTTTAGTTCTCTGTAGAGATCCACCACACCCCTTGCTGAGCCAGAGCTAAAACTTTCCAATCAGCGAGAGCATGAGCACTGTTGACTAGAGAGCTATAGCAGTGGCGTCACAAGGGGAGTGCAGGGGGTGTGGCCCGCACCTGGTTGACACTATTGGACAGTCATTTTGGTGTCTCCCCCCCCCTCGAAAAAAGTCGGGCACTCGGTCATGGACCGAGAGCCCGACAGTGTCAGGAGAGAGTAGAGGAACCGGTGGCATACCTCATCCTGCCGGGTGAACGTCCCATCCTCTCTGTGCCGGCGTCCATCACCAATATGGCCACCAGCAGGCGTCAATTAGGTGGCCACGCATGCGCGATGACTTAATCGCACTCACGCGTGGTGACGTCACATGCATGTGCAATGATGTCACAACGGGGTGTCAGCCAGGTCTCTGCTCTGAGCGAAACACAGCCTCGGGACGCCCCTGAGCTATAGCTCTGACTATACAGGTGAACAGGTTGGATCACTGCTTCCACACAGGGAGCAAGAGTCCATCTATCACATTACAGTTTGACTCAAGTGGGCGTGTTGGACCTTTGCAAAGAGATCACTGCTTCCATGCAGAGAGCAAGGGTCCATCTCTGCAGCATGCTGGCAGGACACAGGCTTTTCTACTCAGGTGGTGGCTTCTTCTAAAGCCAGCGCACTGTTTGCCCTCTGCACGCCTTTTGCTCTGATACACCAGAACTGTAGATAGCTGCTTTAAACTTCATAAAACTTCCTGTTGCAGCCGGCCTTCCGCTTGCCCCTTAGCTTCCAGTGAAGACGTAGAACTCTCCCTGATACGCCTTTCTCTGCGGCCAAGAGTAAAGATTTTTTTTTTTAAATAAATAACTACATTTATGTGGGGCATCCACTACTTGAAGGGCTAATGATTATTGACTGCCCTGCAGCAAGCATCAGGGAGTGTAGCCCGAGGCCTTTCCACTGGCCCCTAAACATGCCGAATGTTAACACATGTTTCCAGTTTTCTGGCAGCGATTGGACACAAAACAAGGCAGTCAGAATGGACCATTTAGTGAACAAGTCAATATGACAGATCCCTGCTTAATACGAGGAAGACAAAAAATTCTCGTCTTATTGAAAAAGGCAGAAGAGCCCGGGGTGTTTTTGCTTTCTGATTCTGCAGCAAAAAGTGGGTTGTGTCAATATAAGTGAATGTCACTGACTCACAGCTGCCTGCGCCGAACTGACCTTGCAAGTTGCATTCACAGAACCCTCGCATCCTAAACACCCTCTAATGTTCGCGGCGTGCATCGAAAAACCGTGGAAAAACGCCAAGCCTTGTCTGTCTTCTTTCTTGCCAGGATGTCAATGAAAAAAAAAATACTTTGTGGAATAGAAGAACGAGATTGATTCCTTTCAAATAAAATATCAGCAACACAAATCCTATTTTATGGCCTGCTTAAAGAGTAGATGCGTTGTCGGCTCTGGAAGGTTTTTGGCATGGGGCTTCCTTTGCCGAAAACAAGTAAAAAAACATGAACGTTCCCCAATGGACCTAAAAACTTCCACCACTTAACTCTCTCCTTACCTAAACCCTAAACTATGAAAATAATACCTTAACCCAGTGGTTCTCAACCTTTCTAGGGCTGGGACCCCTTGGTAACATTTGCCAGGGATGCACCAATACTAGTATCTGTGTGGGCGCACTCACCTCCCCTCACTCCTGCCTGCTCCCCTCTCTCTGATCCTCTCCAGCCGCTGTTGCAGCGCCATATAGGAGAACTGAGTCTGCTGCGCTAGGAGGAGGCTGAGGAGTCTCTTACCTAGAGCAGCACAAGGCACGTGGGGACCCCTTCAACTGTGTGTTGCGAGCCACGTTTGGGTCGCAACCCATAGGTTGGGAACCACTACCTTAACCCTTAAATAGGGAAGCACCGATGCCATTTTTTCCAGACCGGGTACAAGCACCGATAATTTTCCTCAATTTCTCGCTGATTCCAATTACTGATACCTTTTTTTTTTTAGTGCCATGTGACAATACAAACTAATGATTTTAGGACAATGGTGAAGTGCCAGGGTCCCATCCCAGCTGCAACCTTTGTGACCCTAGTAGTTCTGCCACTGACTCCAAGCTGTAAAGGGACTATAAATCACAGCAATACATGATATAGCAATGCAGAATAATACAATCAGCTATAGAGGACTACAAATCCCACCAACATCTTATACAGTAATGCAGAATACCACCAGCAATAGGGGACTACAAATCCCAGCAGTACATTATACAGCAATGCAGAATACCATCAGCTATAGAGGACTAAGTGGAGTTACATAGTTACATAGTTACATAGTATTTGAGGTTGAATAAAGACATTAGTCCATCAAGTCCAACCTAGTTTTGAATTCTTAGCCCTGGTTAGGTGGACTTAGTGAGTAGGGTAGAGCATAGGTGTAAAAACAGAGGCAACCATCAGGATGCAGCCATTTTCCATGATAGAGAAGCCAAAATAGCCCTGCCTACCCTACCTTAAATTAGTTTTGCATTGAGTCACATGTGGCTTTTGGGAAGAGGGGCACGCATTGCGTATTTCTCCGGTTGGTTTGACAGGTTTGGTTAGAGATTCTTTCAGTGCTTTGGTGCTCAGATTGGCCCCTGTGGGCCTTGGCGAGCTCCTGGCAATGCCAAGCTGGTCACAACAATGAACATTTGGACAAGAAAGGAGGTAGAGATGGTGAGTTGGGACTTTAGATAAGTTGTGGGGGCCACCACCTTCCCACTGATTGTGCATCATCCAGCAACCACACCTTTTTTCAGTCTAAAATATAAAAAACATGCATATACAAATGTAAAAAAAGATGCGGGATCCCTTCAAAATCCATATCAGACACTCGTCCAAGATAGGGGTCTGGTATGGGTTTCAAGGAGGGACACAAAACAAATGTGAGGTTGCCCCTTTCACATCAGAACCCCCCTTCACATTAGCAGCCCCTCTTCATATGAGAATCCCCTTCTTTCACATCATCATCATCATCCCTGCTCACACTCGGAGCCCTCCTTCACATCAATAGCCCCTATTACATCAGAATCTCCTCTTTCATATCAGAGTGACCCTTTACAGCAGGAGAACCCTTCACATCAGGAACCCCCTCCTTTCACATCAGAGTCCTCCCCAATCACACTTGGAGCCCCCTTTCACGTCAAAAGCCCCTTCTCATCAGAGTCCCCCCCCTCTTTCATATCAAATTCCCCTCTCTACATTTGAGCCCCCCTTAATATCAGGAGCCCTCCTCACATCAGGAACCCGCTTCTTTCACATCAGAGTCTCCACTTCACATCAAAGCCCGCTTTCACAGCAGAATTCTGTTTTCCCCTTCACATCAGGAGCCCCCTTTACAACCCCAATTCAGAAAAAAAGTTGGGCCGCTGTGTAAAATCTACAGAATGCAATGATTTGCAAATCTCATAAACTCATATTTTATTCACAATAGAAAATAGAAAACATATCAAATGCTTAAACTGAGAAAATGGACAATTTTAAGAAAGAAATCATGGAATTTTTAAATTGTTGGCAGCAATACGCCTCAGAAAAGTTAGGACACGGCAACAAAAAGCTGGCAAAGTAGGTGGTACTAACAAGGAAGAGCTGGAAGAACATTTTGCAACTGATTAGGTTAATTGGCAACAGATCAGTAACATGATTGGGTATAAAACGAGCATCTTAGAGAGTCAGAGTGTCTCAGAAGTAAAGACGGGCCGAGGTTCACCAATCTGTGAAAAGCTGCGTCTAAAAATTGTCGAACAATTTCAGAATAATGTTCCTCAACGTAAAATTGCAAACAATTTAAATATAACATCATCTACAGTACAAGCTCGCCGTGCCACCCAAAAATTTAAATTAAAGCTCTATCACGCAAAGAAGAAGCCGTATCTGAACATGATCCAGAAACACCGCAGCCTTCTTCTGGGCCAAAGCTCATGTAAAATGGCCTCTTGCAAAGCAGAAAAACTGTTCTGTGGTCAGACCGATCGAACTTTGACATTTTTTATGGCAACCATGGGCGTTGCGTCCTCTGGACTAATAAGGAGAGGGACCTTCTGGCTTGTTATCAGTTCAAAGCCTGCATCTCTGATGGTATGGGGGTGCATTAGTGTGTATGGAATGGGCAGCTTGCACATCTGGAAAGGCGCCATCAATGCTGAAAGATATATTCAGGTTTTAGAGAAGTATATGCTCCAATACAGGTGACGTCTTTTCAAGGAAGGCCTTGCATATTTCAGCAGGACAATGCTAACCACGTTGTGCTTCTAGGATAACACCATGGTTTCATAGTGGAAGAGTCCAGGTGCCTAACTGGCCTGTCTGCAGTCTAGACCTTTCACCAGCTGAAAATATTTGGCGCATCTTGAAAGGACGAGTGTTGTTAAAAGAAGAGGGGTGCTAGACCGTGGTAAACATGGCCCTGTCCCAACTTTTTTGAGACGTGTTGCTGCCATCAATTTTAAAATTACTTAGATTGTATCTTAAAATGGTCCATTTTCTCAGTTTAAACATTTAGTCTGTTTTCTATTCTCTATTGTGAATACAATATGAGTTTATGAGATTTGCAGATCATTGCATTCTGTTTCTTTGAAGATTTTACACAGCGCCCCAACTTTTTTGGAATTGGGGTTGTACATTAAAAGCACATCGGGAGCCGCTGCAGTGGCAGCCTGGCAGAGGGCAGGACACCCTTGGCTGAAGGCAAACTTCCGTCCTTTTCTTAATGGATCCAACCCTTCCTGGATTAGCGTCATCTGTGTCAATGGTACTGCCAGGTGGTGTGCCTGCACTATGAAAATGTATGATGCTGTATGACAATTTCGAGGCATACCTGAGTGTAAGGCACCAAGCACCTCTGCGCATGTGCATGGGTCCGTTTTCCAAGTAACTGGAAAACGTGCGCTAGTGTGCATGCGCGCGCAACGGACTTCCGCACGAAAATGTGCGCATGTAAGGCACACAGGAAGTGACACGTCTGCTGCTAATGGATTGGCCTATATAAACCAGCCTGCCATATCCTTAGTTGCTGGATGATCTCCAGCTAGTCCTCTGTGTTCCTTGCTCCTGCCTTGTTGACTTGTTTCCTGTGTTTGACCCAGATTGCCTTTGACCATTCTTGATTGCTGGCTGCCTCCTGAACTCAGCCTGTTCATTGGACTTCCTTCTGCTTCCTGTTTTGGCACTTCGCTGCTTGGCTGGATTTGACCCTTGGCTTCCATTTGGATCTCGTTCCTGTCTTCTGCATTAAGTTCCCTGCTGCCCGCCCGGCTTGACCTCGGCTCTGCCTGACCCGCCTCCGTTCCAGATCCTGGCCTTTCTACTTGGCACAAGTGTATGCTACATCATTGGCACTCGTGCAGCTCGCTGTCACTCCTCGTCTGTTCCCATCCTCAGGGTTGAGGGACATGAGGTGCAAGAGAAGCCTTCTCAACTATCGGTCTCCACTCAGGTACGTGACACTGAGGCATCCAAAAGGCACCCTGGTTGAGAAAGGCTTCTATAAGTGATATAAAGAAGATGGTTTAAAAGCATTGCACTTCCTCATTTTAATTTATTGAAGTTGTTTTTCATATTTTTTTAGTTATTTAGTATGTTCTGTTGGAAATCAAAGAGTTACCAGGGCGTAGTCTGAGACCACGCTTGGATAACCCATAAAAGCGCCATGTTTTTGTACAATATCATTCGTCAGCCTGGATATTTTCCTTTGCAAGCGGCTTGCTGCCAATGCGCCTTTTATTTGTTCTGGTCCAGTATTTACGTTGTCACTCATTTCCCATCCAACTGTGTTAATACATTATCTCTCGCAAAGTCTATCACCGGTGCACTCCCGCCGTTCTATTATTGCTGCGAGGGTTATGGACAGGATCGTATTGCTTTACATTCCGCGACGGTATTTCTCGAGTGAGACGTGGAGATGTTTCAGATAATGTGCACTGGTTCAAGGAAAATCCAATGTTTTATGATTGCCTACCAAAAAATAAAAATGGTGATTGGTATTCCTCTTCGTGCTACCTGGAAAAATTGTATCCAACTGTGAAACAAATAGCTCCATCCAAAGAATCTACCGCTGGTTTTATTAAATCAGTAAATATAGTGCGAGGGAGAGATTATTATCCTAATGTATCACAGGGTAATAGCTTCTGAGAAAACGCTTGTTGGAAAGAGGACCTGTAACAAAGCTGGATTTAAAGAAAACCTAAGCAAATCCGACTAAACATATCATTTGATGCTGAACTCCGGGATAAGCAAATCCTGCCTACATACAAGAGTCATGTGTATTCTGCCTTGAATCTTGGTGAGCTTTGTATGTTTCTTCCAGATCTGTACAGTAATCCAGTGTGAGACTTGGAGCTTCCTGTAATCAAGACAGGTCACTGCTGCTCTTTCTCCTTGTGCAGGGTGACTGGTCTTGTCTCTGCCCTCTCCTGTAATAAAGACCGGTCACTGCTGCTCTTTCTCCTTGTGCAGGGTGACTGGTCTTGTCTCTGCCCTCTCCTGTAATAAAGACCGGTCACTGCTGTTCTCTCTCCTTGTGAAGGGTGACTGGTCTTGTCTCTGCCCTCTTCTTTAATAAAGACTGTTCACTGCTGTTCTCTCTCCTTGTGCAGGGTGACTGGTCTTGTCTCCAAAAAACATACACACCCTCCGCAAAATAAGTAAAAAAAAATACAAAAAAGGTCACAAGCACGCCAGCATGTAGAAAAGTCAATGTTTATTGACTTCACAGGTGTCGCATCATCAGAACAACATCATCAGAGCTGATGATGCGACACCTGTGAAGTCAATAAACATTGACTTTTCTACATGCTGGAGTGCTTGTGACCTTTTTTGTATTTTTTGGTCTTGTCTCCACCCCCTTCTGTAGTTTTCTGCAGGCAGCCTGTAGCGGGTGGGGTCTGCTTGGTCCCTCCTACAGCCCTACTCCCTTTGCAGGCTATGTACAGCACAGTGGATATCACTGCTACAATTACAAGGTACTAACTGAGTTTGCAAATTCATTTGGTGTCACCCAAGTGGAT
>NW_017307317.1:520098-542945 GCF_000935625.1 Nanorana parkeri
GCTGGTCGTCACTGTTAGCCTGGTGGACCACCCAGCTCACTGCCACGAACCTGTATGGTGTAAACAGGCAGGCTCGGTAGATAGGGCAGAAACCTGTATGGTAGGGACAGGCAGTCCCTGTAGATGGGGACAGGAACCTCTATTGTGGGAACAGACAGGCTCTGTGGATTGAGACAGGTACCTCTTTGCTATGGACAGACAGAAAGAAAGTGAGGGAAGGAGCGCAACTAAGTTATAAAACCCCAGATTGTAGCACATATTTTGTAAATATTGTAGCACATATTTTGCAGAGGCACCAGTGATAGACTATGGACACACAGGCTCTTTAGATTGGGGTCAGAAACTTTATTTAGGAGGAACAGGCAGGCTCTGTAAATGGGGACAGGAAGAACAAGAAAAAATATTTTCTGGAGATCTGACACCACTAAGTAGATCCCTTTATGTAGAAATTAAGCTAGTCCTCTGGGTCTTGTAACCAAATTGGCATATAGGAAAAAGGGGGGTGTCTTATATATTTTTGTAAACCAATAAAGTTAATATTTTTATACGCATATGCTGGTCCCGGTCTGTGTAGTAACCACTATTTCCAGTGATCTTTCATCCCTGGAAGACCGCCCTTTTTCCTAAATGGTGGCAGGAACATGTATGGTGGGAACAGGCAGGCTCTGTAGATAGGGCAGAAACATGTTTGGTAGAGACAGGCAGGCTCTGTAAATAGGGACAGGAACGTGTATGGTGGGAAGACGTGGGCTCTGTAGATAAGGACAGGAACCTGTTTGGTAGGTACAAGCAGGCTCTGTGGATGGGGACAGGAACGTGTATGGGGGAACAGGCAGGCTCTCTGTATAGGGACAGGAATCATTTTGGTAGGGCAAGGCAGGCTTTCTGTATATGGACAGGAACCATTTTGGTAGGGACAGTCAGGCTCTCTGTATAGGGACAGGAACCATTTTGGTAGGGACAGGCAGGCTCCCTGTATAGGGACAGGAACCATTTTGGTAGGGACAGGCGGGCTCTCTGTATAGGGACAGGAACCATTTTGGTAGGGGCAGGCAGGCTCTGTAAATGGGGACAGGAACCTGTATGGTGTGAACAGACATGCTCTGTGTATGGGGACAGGAACTATTTTGTTAAGGACAGGCAGGCTCTGTAGATAGGGCAGAAACACGTTTGGTAGGTACGGACAGGCTCAGGAAACAGATCCACCCAGACAACCGAGATCAAAGGGAAGTTTAGAAGATTCTGAGAAGCCTAGGTGCCAGATCCCATTTGGGAAGTTTCATCTGGGAGGTAAAGCCAGCAAAGCTGTCCAGTGTACGTAGAAGTTCCCTAGGCAAGGAAACAAGTTACCCTTCAGAGCTAATGCAAGGCATACATCACTTAGCCTCCTTATTATACCAACTGACGATGTATAATCTGAATTTGTGTCTGATGTTAATGTTACCTTGCTATTCGTAAGTGGAACTGAATAACCTTCAAAGGTTACTGTACCTCAGTTGTTGGGATAAAAACTACCAAAAAGGAATTGTCGTGTTGTGGTTTTTCCTTTATACTTCCACCACCCAGTTATCACCGGCTACCAATAGACATAGATAGCAAAATCTGAATGGGTCCTCATTATTCCCAAGGTTACCCAAGACAACAAACAAAGTTTTGACTTTCCACGTACTTTAAAACTTCTTATACGCGGTCTCGTTTCTTAATGTCATGTTTATCTCTCCACATATAACACAGCAAACTGTCTCTAAATAATGCAGAATTTTAGCATTCCGGCGTTTGTGTATATTTAATTCTACCGAAAAAGCATTAACATTAGGAAAACAAATGCTGTGATGGCATGCCATTTGAAACATTTTTTTTTTTTTTAAGAATTATGTATAGGTAGGCGTATGTTGCCATTTAAGTATTCATACTTTTAGAGACAACTGGTTAACCCCTTAAGTGTTTTGCCCTAAAGGTACACATGAAATGTTAATTATAACCACATGGGACAAGCCCCTGGAGAAGCTTGGCAGCATTAAACTGCTACCAACGGAGCCCGCTGCTTGGAGGTCTTTACATAAACACCATGTACCAAAAAAGCTACTGTCTCCTTGAATGAGTTTTCAGATGGTAAAACGCGATGGGAAGTTCTTAGCTCAGAAGAAGGATGACTGCTCAACATTACCAACTCAGACGGCAAGACTTGTTCTGGAAAATGACAAGAATTAGAGGAAAGGGCACTTTAATGGCGATGACCCGTGAGCGTCATTTAGAGAACATATGGAGGGCACGGCTATCTCATTAAAATGGAAAAAATAATTATTTTAAAAAAAAAAAAGTCTTAGGGCATTTAAAACAGCAGATTATAGTAGACAGTCGGAACAGTGATGAACAATATGGCAATATATATATATATACACATATAATTTTATTTTTAATGTAACCGTTTTTTAATTTATAGGCTGTCCTGCACAGACCTAGACCTATGGGAAGGACATATTAGACATGTGCGATTCGTTTCGTTACGAATCTAAATTCGTATGAACTTTCCTGAAATTCCGAATTTCGGAGCATCCGAAATCCGAAATGGCAGTTTCCGAATTACATCCGAAATACGAAATTCCGTTAACGAATTTCGGATCCGAGTTTCTTTGAAACAGGAACTAATATTATCCCTGTAAAATGTAAATGAGGTTGAACAACATGACAAGATTTTTTTTTTAATCCGAGATCCGGATCCGCTGCTGCTGAGGGTTGCATTACAATACACAGTTACACACACAGGCAGGAAATACGAAATTCCGTTGACGTATTTTCGTTCCGTTACGAACATTCGTTATATTAAAGTTAAAAAGCAAAGTACATTTATATTGGAGTTGATGGTATTTTTTTAAAAATCCGAAATCTGAAATTCGGATACGGAATCCATTAACGGAATTCGTATTTCGTTTTGGTTGACCAATCAGAGGTTCTCTTCTGCTGCTGAGAGTTGCATTAAAGAAGCTTGGCAGCATTAAACTGCTACCAACGGAGCCCGCTGCTTGGAGGTCTTTACATAAACACCATGTACCAAAAAAGCTACTGTCTCCTTGAATGAGTTTTCAGATGGTAAAACGCGATGGGAAGTTCTTAGCTCAGAAGAAGGATGACTGCTCAACATTACCAACTCAGACGGCAAGACTTGTTCTGGAAAATGACAAGAATTAGAGGAAAGGGCACTTTAATGGCGATGACCCGTGAGCGTCATTTAGAGAACATATGGAGGGCACGGCTATCTCATTAAAATGGAAAAAATAATTATTTTAAAAAAAAAAAGTCTTAGGGCATTTAAAACAGCAGATTATAGTAGACAGTCGGAACAGTGATGAACAATATGGCAATATATATATATATACACATATAATTTTATTTTTAATGTAACCGTTTTTTAATTTATAGGCTGTCCTGCACAGACCTAGACCTATGGGAAGGACATATTAGACATGTGCGATTCGTTTCGTTACGAATCTAAATTCGTATGAACTTTCCTGAAATTCCGAATTTCGGAGCATCCGAAATCCGAAATGGCAGTTTCCGAATTACATCCGAAATACGAAATTCCGTTAACGAATTTCGGATCCGAATTTCTTTGAAACAGGAACTAATATTACCCCTGTAAATGAGGTTGAACAACGAATTGAGTTCAGTTACGAATTACGAAATACGAAATAACGGATATTCCGAAACGAAACGAAACAGAACAAATTTTTTGACGGCGCACAAGTCTAGGACATATAGACCCTGTTTCATGGTATTATTATTATTATTATACAAGATTTATTTAGCGCTAACAATTTGCGTAGCGCTTTACAAAATGGAGGAGACATTTTGACAATTACAATACAATTTACAGTACAATACGGTTTCAGAGCAATAGTGTTAGGAGGGTCCTGCTCGTGAGAGCTTACAATCTAGTAGGAGGGGCAAGTGATACAAAAGGTAATAATTGTTCAGATTGAGTGATTGGAGGAAGTAAAAGGCAGTTATGTTGAGATGAGATCGGCTTCCCTGAAGAGATGGGTTTTTAGAGATGGTAATTAGAAATGTGCGATTCGTTTCGTTTCGAATCAAAATTTGGACGAATTTTCCAAAATTCGGACAGTCGGACACATCTGAATTTCCAAATCCCAAATGCATCCAAATGTGTCCCAATCAGAATTCCCGTTTCCGAATTTCGGATCCCGTCCGAGTTACGTTCAAAAGCGAAACTGAATCGGACATGTGACTTTTTTGGCCCATCAGATGTGTTTTTCGGTTTATTGCATCCGAATGGGTCTGAACACGAATTTTCGTTCGGCAACATGGGAGCCATATACAGTATATAGATATAATACTAAAGCTGAGGCTCCCAGACCCGAATGGCATTCGGGATCCAAATCTCCAAATTGCATTCCGGAGCTCCTGAATACCATTCGGGTCTGGAAACCTCAGCTTCAGTAATATGTGTATATGGCTCCCAGACCAGAATGGCATTCGGGAGCTCTCCAATGCAATTCGGAAATTTGGATCCTGAATGCCATTCGGGTCTTAGAGCCTCAACTTTAGTTTTAATATCTGTATATGTTTTTCTGTGGTAGATGTAACCAATATACGTTTGTAAATTCATCCAAAACTAATGAAAATTCGATTTTGTCCGAATCCAAAACCTGAACCGAATTTAATTTCAGATCCGAATACCAAATTCTAAAATAACGAAA
This sequence comes from Nanorana parkeri, assembly GCF_000935625.1. NCBI lineage: Eukaryota > Metazoa > Chordata > Amphibia > Anura > Dicroglossidae > Nanorana > Nanorana parkeri. Next base: position 524,817 of record NW_017307317.1, read on the forward strand.
TATCCGAACTGAACCGAACCAAATTTTTCCGCAGCTTACATGTCTAATGGTAATACAATTTTAGGGGGTGAACAGATTACTCTTTGTTTTTTTTTTTCATTACAATTATTTTTATAAGACTAGTATTTCTGTATTTTGCTGTATAATGTATTGCTGGGATTTGTAGTAATGTATAGCTGGTGGTATTCTGCATTGCTGTATAATGTATTGCTGGGATTTGTAGTAATGTATAGCTGGTGGTATTCTGCATTGCTGTATAATGTATTGCTGGGATTTGTAGTAATGTATAGCTGGTGGTATTCTGCATTGCTGTATAATGTATTGCTGGGATTTGTAGTAATGTATAGCTGGTGGTATTCTGCATTGCTGTATAATATATTGCTGAGATTTGTAGATTTGGTATCGGCGAGGAGAAGCATCACTACTCGTACTCGGTCTGAACAAAATTGATTCGGTGCATCCCTAATATATCTAAAAGACCTTTATTTTCTAAAGAATGGTGTCATAAACAATCGTTATTTTCTTTTTTTAAATATTTATTTTTGCCTTTCTTACCTTTGTTGAATCGTAGTGCTGCTCCTTCATCCACTTTACAGCCACTTCCTGTCTACATGCATGCACTTCAGCAACAGGTGCATGCCATTTCCCCGGGAAGGTTTCTTGATGGTGACTACAGTGGACCATGCCTGTGGTAATGTGTATTGAAATTAACACTTGTAGTCTCCATCTAAAGCCTGAGTGACAGGGTGACAACACAAGAGCACGAGTGCGAGACAGGGGCAGAGAGTTGTCACCCTATAACAGAAAGTGCTTAAACAAGGACCTTTATGACAGGGACTGGGTATATTAATGAAAGCTATAGATTTAAATATATTAAAAGTTACTTTAAATTTTACTGATTGGGTTCACAAACACTTCAAATTGAAAACAGACTAGAGAAATATGGAGTCCAGGGGCATCCCAGGACAGGGTATCACCCGGAGCGGGTACCGGGTGACACCACGCAGTGACGCCATCACACACGTGCAACATCATCATGCACATGCAAGTGAAGAAGTCACGCGCTGTTACCTGCCAGTGGCCTTCTTGGTGATGGACGGCCGCAGAGAGAGGAGAGGACATTCACCTGGCGGGATAAGGTATGCCGCCGGGTCCCCTCCTCTCTCAAGCAACTGACGGGCTCTTGGTCCATGATCGGGTGCCCGGCTTTTCAGAGGGGGTGACACCAAAATGACTGTCAGTGTCACCCAGGTGCGGGCCGCATCTCCCGCACCCCCCTAGTGGCGCCACTGATGGAGGCTACCATCACTGACCTCCTTCTGAACATGCTAATTGTCTGTTTCTGGAGTCACTTGCCCTGAATAAGTATGCACCAGATGAAGTTAAAGCTCTGTTCTGCATACTTAATAATAATTTAAAGCCTTTGGATCAGCATGACAACCAGAAAATTGGGATTTTGAAAAGGAGACATTGTCAATGTCATACAGTATACATAGTGCCGTGTTTCCCCGAAAAGAAGACACTCTCTTATTTTTTTTTTATTGCCCCACAAAAACACACTAGGTCTTATTTTCAGGGGATGTCATTTTTTTTTTTTTTTTTATGTGCAACAAAATGTACAACAATCCAAAGTTATCTGGTGTCACTCCGCCTGTCACAGTACCGGATAACGGTACCAGCAGAGCGGACATCAGACAGTGGACAGCGCGGTAGAGTATGGTACCATTTACCGGTACACATTACAGTACAGTACCATTACATTAAGCAGTGCCTTCAGGGGGACAGCAGTTGGTGAAGTATGGTACTGGAGTGCCCCCTGTCACTGCGGCGGCCGGAAGGAGTCCCCTGTCATCCCCTGATACAGTATGTCCCTGCAGGCTGATACCATCTCTCCTGCAAGTTCCCCCTCACATTCTACCACCAAACTAGGTCTTATTTTCGGGGTAGGTCTTATATTACATGAATCTTGAGAAATAGTGCTAGGTCTTACTTTTGGGGTAGGTCTTATTTTCGGGGAAACAGGGTATATATTCCTTCCCTTAGTATAGTTTCTGTTAAAGAAGATCCTCTATCATTTTGATTGAATTTCTGTCATGATTCAGTTGGTACTCAAACATACAATCCAGTTCTATTCACCCAAAAAAAGGTACCCCTCAGCCCTAGGGTGGGGAGCACTCCACTGGCACTGACATGTAATGGAGTGTTAGGCATTTTAGTCTGAATCACACCACATGGGTTCTAGGAAACCTGCCCGGCAACCAGTCTCTTGGGTTCTATAGAAGCAGGTGGGTGGGAGCTTAAGAGATTGGAGTTGAAAGGAGAGGGGGTCCGCAAACTATGTGTATGAGTTTTACCTGTCACCATAGGCCAAGAATTGTTCTATACTACAACTTGTACCTCTTTGGGTGGAAGCACGTGTGTGTATTGGAAAGAAAGGCAAGCCAGGAAGATACTGTAGCTTTCTTTCATGTAGACATGAATTATGTACTGGTTCCATCACCCAATATGAAGCCTTATTTGCCAACACTGAATAGTGTGCCATTTTTTTGGAATAAACATCTATTTATACTTTTGTGAATTGACCATTACTTGGACTAAAAGTGAATTCATAATAAAAACCAACTGGACATTCCTTCTTTGTAGGCTGAGAAACTGGAAAGAGATGCATGGTATCTGTGGAGGGTTCTGTTCTGGCAGCGAAGACTGGTGTCTGGTCAGTTCTCTGACCTTCTCAAAAGTAAAAGCTAAAGATTACACTCATCGGCTAAGCCTGGGTGAAAGGGGGTAAGGATTTATATAAGATTGTGTAGAGGGCCATGGATAGAGTCTGATATCACTACCATGTGCTTACCAGCAATGTGAGGCTCCTTTGCATGGCCATTGGAGGAGGGGGGAGGAATGAGGGAAGGAGGAGATGACATTGTGACTTTTTTTATTTTATTTCTTCTTTCCAATTCGTCCCTTTTCCTTTTGTTTTGTTTTTTTTGGGTGGTTTAGGGATGGGAGGGATTTTGGGTTGTCGTTTTCCCCTCTTTTTTTTTTAGTTGAGAACCCTAGGGGGGAAGAATGGTTTTAATACCAATGGGAAGGGAAATTTATGGTGGCTGTTTTAGGAAGAAGTTATGAATATCTTTCTCTTCTGTTTTTGATTGGATTTCTCCCTGGGAGAGTCTTTTAACAGGATGTTTACATGTTTAAATTGTTATATATAGAAACAATAAAGAAATATTATACAAAAAAAAAAAGATTGTGTTGAGGTAGCCAGATGGAAACCAGCCTATGGACTGTGGTGGCTGTCTTAGGGCTAAAGCTTGCATTCATGACCAGGCCCAAGTGTTTGGTAGTTTACAATCTAGGGGCTTTGGGCCATTTGCAACTGGGCAGACCTTGGAACTAATGAAGTTGTAGGTCCAGACACTTGAGGGAGCTGTCATTCCTCTCAGTTACATGCGGACATTGACCCAGTAAGTATGGAACCTGCAGTCTCGTGATGACTCAAGGAAATATTCATGTCTTGATGAGTAAACTACAGAGTTACAGTGCTTTTTAGGTAGCCTCTTAACTTTTTGGCATTTACATGGTTCTCCTGCTTCCTAGCAGCTCTAGAGAGTTGTCCTGCTCTCTGGCTCCATTGCTCCCATACTGTCTATGAGCTCAGTTATCCTTAAAGTGACTTCAAACTCACGGGGATAACTCATAAAAAATACATTCAAGTACCTGAACTATGAACAAAAATGTATCTTTTTTGTGTATCACTCGGCTGTAGATCCTCCAATCATCTCTGAATTGGTGCTGAAACTGTCCTTCCTTCTGGAGGGTGGCTACTTTTGTTCCCCATGGTCCCTGTGTGTGTTGTAATGTAGTCACCGCTCCAAGATCACTCCCGGGATGGACTACAATCTCATGTTTAGTTTACTCATTTGTATTGAAGTCATAGTCTATTACATGAGTGAGCTTGGAGTGGTATTATTGTTGGAATACCTTTTTTTATGTGAATCAATGAAGCTGTTCCTCAGCTTTTCAACAAAGTAGATTTTTAGTGTTGTTATTTGAGGAATCAGAAGTGGACAAGGCATATATCTTCACATAGTGTTTAAGATAAACTGCTATGCCTTAACTTCTCAAATGTCAAGGGTTAGAAGTTTTGATTTTGTTTCTGTTAATGCCTCTGCTCTCTTTTCCAGGTGTCTACCACAAACCTCCTTTGTTGTATTGACATCACAGGGACAGGAAGTGATGGAAAATCGCCCCAATGTGGTCACAGATAAAATGAAAACCTGATATCAATCTAGTTGGATCCATCTGGATGTATACATGCCCTTAGAACACACTAACCCAGGCTTACTCTGTAATTTCGTCCTGATTGCATTTCAAATCATTGTTCAAGTTTTAAAAATGGAGAGTCTATTTCTCTGAAACAGGTGAACCCCAGAGAATTGGCAACCCTAGTGGGAATGTTGGTCTTCCATGCCAAGGATCACAGCACAGAAGAACTGAGTATACAAGCAAGGGTTATTTTTACAATAGGAAGGGTTCATATTAAGGTTACAGAGAGATTGAAAGTGAGGGTAAGCATTAGGGTTACATGGCTGGTTGATGTGAGGGTTAGTGTTAAGGTTGCAGGAAGGATTAAGGCCCTTGGTCTGCCAAAGCAATGCACTGCACCAAAAAACACATATGACACCTTTTTCCACCACAGTGCATCACAATTCACATTATATTTGTTGAGGTGCTCTGCAGTTTATTGTGCATTGGCCACTATGGTGGGGTGTGTTGGGGTGCCATATACAATGAATGGTAATGTACCAAAGTAAAAACAATGTATTGATGCATGTTGCCGCAATGCACAAGTTTGAATGATTCCTTAGTGTTAGGCTTACAGGAAGGTTTGGTATTAGGGTTCCAGTGCGGTTTATCCTAAAGGTTAGTGTTTGGGTTACAGGTAGAGTTAGTGTTAGAGTTACAGCTAGGGTTAGTGTTTGGGTTACAGCTAGGGTTAGTGTTTGGGTTACAGGTAAGATTAGTGCTAGGGTTACAGCTAGGGTTAGTGTTTGGGTTACAGGTAAGGTTATTGTTTGGGTTACAGGTAAGATTAGTGCTAGGGTTACTGCTAGGGTTATTGTTTGGGTTACAGCTAGGGTTATTGTTTGGGTTAGAGGTAAGATCAGTGCTAGGGGTACTGCTAGGGTTATTGTTTGGGTTGCAGCTAGGGTTATTGTTTGGGTTACTGCTAGGGCTATTGTTTGGGTTACAGGTAAGTTTATTGTTTGGGTTACAGCTAGGGTTATTGTTTGGGTTACTGCTAGGGTTATTGTTTGGGTTACAGGTAAGTTTATTGTTTGGGTTACTGCTAGGGTTATTGTTTGGGTTACAGGTAAGGTTACAGCTAGGGTTAGTGTTTGGGTTACAGATAAGGTTAGTGTTTGGGTTACAGCTGGGGTTAGTGGTAAGGTTACAGGAAGCATTTGTATTTATTTGAGTAATTCAAGGGAGAATTAGTGTGAGTGGTAGAGTTATAGAGATGGTTAGTGTTTTAGCAAAGATTAGTATTAGGTTAACAATGAGAGTTAGAGTAAGGGCTAGACTTAGGATTACGGAGAGGGTTAGCGTTATAATAAAGGAAAGGTTGGAATTGGAGGTAGGATTAGTGTTAGGGTTAAAGTACTGCTTAGTATTAGGGTTACAGGGAGGTTAAGAGAGAAAGTTAGTGTTAGACTTAAAGGAAGGGTTACTGTTGGGATTATATTGAGGGTTTGTGTAAAGGATAGTGTTAGGGTTATAGAGCGCGATATTGTAAAGGTTAGTCTTAGGGTTATAGGGAGGGTTAATATGGTGGTTAGTGCTGGAGTAACAAGAAGGGTTATTGTGAGGGTTAGTGTTACAGTTACAGGGACGGTTTTTGTGAGGTTTATTGTTAGGGTTACAGGGAGGGTTAATATGGTGGTTAGTGTTACAGTTAGTGTTAGTAACAAGAAGGGTTATTATAAGGGTTAGTGTTAGGGTAAAAGGGAGGGTTAATACGGTGTTTAGTGTTAGAATAACAAGGGTTATTATGAGGGTTAATGTTAGAGTAAAAAGGAAGGTTATTGTGAGGGTTAGTGTTACAGTTACAGGGATGGTTTTTGTGAGGGTTAGTGTTAGGATTATAGAGAGGATTAATGTTGGCGATCCTGGTAAGGAATATATGTGGGGGTACCTTGGAGTAAGGGGTCACCAAGCTCTGTGCCAAAACTGATGTATCATGGTAACAGTCACTGATATCAATCATTCCTCTATAATTGGCATCAGGGCATAGTCCAGGCTCCTAGAGAACATTATTATTCCACATCTCACCACAGTGTACTTCATGAGCCATATCTCTGTTCTGCTTCTTGCTACAGCTCCTGCTAGTGTCCAGTTTGTGCCACGACAAGTATTGAAAATGATGAGGTCAATCCACATCCTCTGATTCATATTTTGGCCATATAGTTATTTTTCTAGGATGCCTTTTCCCCACAATATCAAGATTGACTGCAATTCTTTGTAACCTTGATGCAATCTCAAGGAGTTACCTTCATCAGCCAATTCATCTGATGCATCCCGGTGCCACAATGTTGAAACATTCTATTTTATATACCTTCATGTGTATCATTACGCAAAAACTCCCAATGATTAACAACCGTTCTCCTTTCTTGAAAGCTTATGTTATCGCTGCTCTAGATTTCCATTTTTGATCATTTTCATACCCATCAATAACGAAGCACACAAGGTACAATTACAGCTCGTGCCATTGAAGGATCTGACTTATTGTAATTGAATTTCAATTGTCACTCACCACCACCCTGAGATGACACTGGGGAATGGAATGTGTCAGTAAATTTGCAGGTAATGCAGAGCTAGTCAAAGGTAGACGCAAGGAGGAAAGGATTATATTTTAACTACCCATGCATAATTAATATCGGTTGCTAATGAAAGCTGAGCCATTTTATAAAAATAATGCATGTATAATTTCCTAAAATACACCCTGTCTTTTTGTAACCGTACCAAATGGTTTTAGACATACATAATGAATTATTTATATTATTCATGAAATCCAATTTAATCGGATGTCTAATTTCCAGATTCATTCCCCTCTAAAAATTGTTGCATCATTTCCTTCCATGCCTTGACCAGGGAGCACTCGGAATAATGACCTGTCAAGTGAATCCTGGTCTTCCTCTTTCAAACAGGATATGACATATTTAATTCTTGTTTAATAGCATTATCATCATTGCATTAATTGTGATAGACTGTCAAAATGTTACTATATATTAACAGCGGTGAATGGGTGGTTAAGACAGAGATATTCCCCAAATAACTCTGTGAGAATGACACCGTGACGTTCACAATTAAATATCCGGTGAATAATATTTTTTAATATTTGATAGATTTTTTCTCCATGGGGTTTATATTAAGATAATATAATTCCCAGGGTTATTTTAAATTTCTGCCATTAATAAGTGGTAAACAATAAGGTGTTGGTTATTAAGTCACAAGTTACTTTACATTCTTGCTAACTAGAGGCATTAGTATGATCTACATTAATTATCGTATATTTACTTGGTGCTTAAAGTGACCCTGCCAAATTAAAACCTTTCAAAAATCATACCTGTAATAAAATAGTGTTAATACTCCACCTCAATCACCAACCCGATTAGTAGCGATATTTCTTCAAAATTAATCCCAATTGGAGCTTACACAAGGTTGAAGCAGTACCTTCCCTAGGCTTTTTTTGCTGTTCTGATCAACAGCAGTCTTCCTCGAAGGTTTCGCAGCAAAACCAACACTTCCAGGAGTGTGGATTTACTAGTTCCGGTAGAGAAGAATGTCACCAGCACACCAAAATCATTTTAGGATAATCAATTGTTCATTTTATTGAACAGATTGTCCATTGAAAAACAAGCGCTTTCAGGACCTTGCAGGGTCCCTTTCTCAGGCTCAACATCGATGTTGATGTTGAGCCTGATTAAGGGATCCTGCGTAGTCCCGAAAGCGCTTGTTTTTCAATTGCCAATCTGTTCAATAAAATGAATAATATATTATCCTAAAAAGGTTTTGGTGTGCTGGTGATATTCTTCTCTATCAAACTTATGTGATAGAGGCGCCATCCGCAGTCATTTCAGCATCCATCCCTATCATTGGGATTTCCGGTAAGGAATGAGACAAGTTCTTCTCTACAACCTGATTTCCTAGGTCTCCCACAGCTCTCACTGGTTCCTTCTTCTGACTTCCACTTATTATAGGAGAGCATAATGAGAAGGAGGTCAGAGGGCCGAAAATCATACCTGTAATAGAATAGTGTTAATACTCCACCCCAATCACCAACCCGATTAGTAGCAATATTCCCTTCAAGTTATTCCCAATTGGAACTTACACAGGGATGGGCCAGTACCTTCCCTGGGCCTTTTTTGGTGTTCTGATCAACAGCAATCTTCTTCGAGGGTCCGCAAAGCCAACACTTCTGGGGAGCAGCTGTATAGACATGTGCAGCTGGCACATGACACACATCTTATATAAGCACTTAAATGTTCGTTTTTGCCTGGATTGCTCTTTCATGACTAATATCTGCTTCTTTGCTATATCATGAGATGCCTGTTCCTATTGTAGGACTATTTTGATGTTTATCCTTCAATCTTTTGACACATGTTTTCTAATCGACTGGGCCGGCCTGTGAGGTCATGGGGGTGTTTGGGGGCAGGCCTATGAGTCTCTCCACCTTTGTATGTCTATATAAGCTCACATTTTTGTGTATACCTTTGTCAATGTTAAGCCTGATGAAGGGACCCTGCGTGGTCCTGAAAGCGCTTGTTTTTACTCTACATGGTTCGTATTAAATGAACACATGGTTATCCTGAAAGGATTTTTGGTGTGCTGGTGACATTTCTTCAATTGATACCTTTCCTAGGTCTATTTTGCTGTTCTGATCAACAGCAATCTTCATCAGAGGTCCGCAGGAAAACCAACACTTCTGGGTTTTGCAGTCTCCTAGATCCCCCACAGCTCTCAGTGGTTGTTTCTTCTAACTTCCACTTAATATAGCAGAGCATATTGACAAGGAGGTTAGAGAGCAGTGCCAGGGATACCTGCAGGGGAGCGCGGAGGTCAACACTCCTGGAAAAGTCATTTTCGCTGCAGACATCCAAGGGACATTGCAATTGATCAGAACAGCAATAAAAGGCCTAGGGAAGGCCTATGTAAGATCCAACTGGGATCAACTTGGTGCTTACACAGGGCTTCTTCTCACCTGAACAGAGCAGCCGGAGAGCAAAGAGAAGGTAGATATAATATGCTGCAGTGGCCACATTACAGTGAACCTGTCTCTACCTGGTATGGGCAAAGCACAGATTCACCTAAAAGTGACCGTGTTATTAAATTGAAATGCTCCAAAACTCGTGCCTGTAATAGAACAGAGACCTGGCTTTGTGTTCTTTATAGGTCACATTTTATATTTCCTTACATCAGTTCCATGAATGAGACTGGGCAATGCTTCTCTCATTTCAATACCTTAGACCTAGCCTGTCAGTTACTTAGTTACCAAGGACAGATATTGAAACAGGGAGGCATCAGAGGCAAAACTATTACCAAGCCAAGGGTTCTGCTTGCGCAAAATTTGGATTTGCTAGTGTGTGGCCACTGCTTGGCGCATGTCACACTGCTACATGATGTTACCATGCAGAAGGGGACACCAAGAGACTTGAAACCTGGACAGAGAGTATGCAATTCTTTATGAGTTTTCCCTTTTAATCCATATTTGCATTGCCCCATTTACCAGCAGTCACTAAGAAGATGGGTTTGGTGGGCCATGTTAGAATTGGATCAGAGCCAGGATTATTATTTAACAGCATTGCTTTCTATGGAAAGCATTGTCAAAGCATATGTCCAGCCAAAGCATTTGTTTTTGGATAAAGTTGGGAAGGATCAGAACACCTGTCTGGTTTCAACTCGTATCCGAGGCACCATTCAAGAGACACCCTCACTTCCTGTCCTGCTGACAATGTTTTACAAGACAAGAAGTGTGGAAAGAACCACAGTAGGGGAAGGGAAGAACTTTTGTCGGATTCTATCTATCTATCTATCTATCTATCTATCTATCTATCTATCTATCTATAGGATCAGAGCCAGGATTATTATTTAACAGCATTGCTTTCTATGGAAAGCATTGTCAAAGCATATGTCCAGCCAAAGCATTTGTTTTTGGATAAAGTTGGGAAGGATCAGAACACCTGTCTGGTTTCAACTCGTATCCGAGGCACCATTCAAGAGACACCCTCACTTCCTGTCCTGCTGACAATGTTTTACAAGACAAGAAGTGTGGAAAGAACCACAGTAGGGGAAGGGAAGAACTTTTGTCGGATTCTATCTATCTATCTATCTATCTATCTATCTATCTATCTATCTTTAGATAAGACAAACTGTCAGATGGGTAGATATCTATCCATCTAGTTATCTATCCTTCTATCTTTTACTGTCATAAGGTGGTAGTGTGACATAGATAGATAGATAGATAGATAGATAGATAGATAGATAGATAGATAGATAGATAGATAGATAGATACTGTAGATAGATGATAAATATTTTCTGTTGTGAAGTAGAGACATCAACTTGATAGCAGATCTGACCAAAGGATGACTCAATACACCATACAATGGATACCATACAAAAGAAAAGAATGTCCAGAAGGCATCTACCACCCATGCACCTGCCTGGTCCTTGAAGCAAGCTGTCCAGCCCTCTATTTAAACTGATAACTTGTTTTCTTCCTATTATAATTCTGATTGACCAACTGTGAATTAGGGGGTAGTTCATGACACTGCTAATAAAACCAAATTTAGTTCCCGGCCTCTAAAAGGGAGAAAATGTCAAAGATTCTCCAGTGATTTTCCAAGAGTGGATGTCAATAGTTAATTTTTAGGCGTGATAAGAAACTGGGATAGAAGGAATAAAGAGATTTTAATAGGATGCAACAAGATAAGTAACAGGCAGGGAACAGAAATGCATTGCTTGGTCCAAAAATGAAAATGTTAAAAGACCAGACTAGGAATAGGGGCTTTATCTAACATCCGGAGGGAAAATGCTTCTGCGGCTAACACCCTGGGACCTGAGCTATGATATCACCGTGCATGTAAATTCCCTCTCCTAAATCACTAATGATAGTTTGGGATGATTGGCTGAATTCCAGACAGGCCAACTAGCTCAGCAATAAAAAAAAAAGATACTGACATTTTAAGGGGGTGACATTTTATTTAACCATTGTGTAGGGTCGATATTAATATCATTAAAGGCATTATCTTTGGTAGCCACTGACGCCAGCAAGTGAAACCCTACCTCTTCAAACCAGAATATATCATACAAGCTTCCTAAGTGTGCGTGTATTTTATTTAAATGTATCAATTTGTTTAAATATATATACTGTTTATGTTGAAAATAAAAAGGTACACTGCAGTCAAAAATTTGAAAGGAAGAAGGGTTCTTCCTCCTAGGCATTGCTGTAGTGTAACAGTTCACCTTACTCCCTTTTGTTGGTGGTCTAAGAACACCTGATTGTAAAAAAATTTAAGCAGCTCCCAAAACACACTCACTGTAGGCTCCTTCCTATGCCTCACATATAGGGGGTCTGGTGCAAATATGCAAGTACTAAAAGGATTCTTAAAGGAGAACTATCGGGTCAGTGCTTTTCCCCATAGTTCTCCTAAGGGTCACGGGAGGACATAAACTAGCGTCCTCCAGTCACCCAAAGCTCAGTATATTGCAGCTACAGCAGCTGAGACCGCCGCAGCCGGGACAGATCCCGACAATGCTGTCGAGATCCACCCAGCTGCGTGATTGACAGCTGGCTCTGCCTATCTAGAGGCAGAGCCAGCTGTATCCGCCCCCTCCCCCGTCCGTTCCACCAGTCAGCGCTGAAGGATCGGAGCGGGGAGGGGGAAATCCCTGCAGGGAGCCGTGACTGTAGCTCGCAGTATACTAAGCTTTGGGTCATGGGAGGACGCTAGTTTTTGTCCTTCCGTGACCCTTAGGAGAACTATGGGGAAAAGCACTTACCCCGTAGTTCTCCTTTAAACCATAAAAATGCATTCAAGTACTTTAACTATGAACAACAATGTATCTTATTTGTGTATCACTCGGCTGTAGATCCTCCAATCATCTCTGAATTGGTGCTGACACTGTCCTTCCTTCTGGAGGGGGGCTACTTTTGTTCCCCATGGTCCCTTTGTGTGTTGTAAAGTAATCACCGCTCCAAGCTTGCTCCCGGGATAGACTACAATCTCACATTTAGTTTACAAATCTGTATTGAGATTGTAGTCCATCACAGGAGCAAGCTTGGAAAGGTGGCTACCCTTGATTTGAAGATTTGAAGTTGTAAAGGGACTTAAGTGAATAATGGGGGACTATCACGTACCTGGTTGGAGACTGAATGTGTGAGGAGGCCTCCTTTGCACCTTGTGTTCCGAGGACTCTGGAGTTGGGGACAGAGTCCAAGTGGACAGCGAGTGGCACGGGTTCCAGTGGTGATAACACTGTGCAAGCTGAAATCCAAGTGCGGTTGCAGAGCAGGGCAAGATCTGTAATCCAGGTAAAACGAGCCAAGGTCACATCAATCGGGCAGGCAAGGTACAAAGGGATGAGGCAGAGGCAAAGTCCAGTATCGATCTGAGGTCAGAGACAGACAGCAAACTAGAATGGTCAAAGATAATAAATCCGGGTCAGAGGTCTAGCAATACAAAGCAAGGAATCACATGAGACCTGAGAGACAATCCAGGAATTTGGAGACAGGCATGCTGAGCTTAAAAAGTGTGATCCATTAGCCCATTGTGTCACTTCCGGTGCGCAGTTTGGCGTGCTTTTTCACGGCCGGAACATGGCGTGCACGCATGCGCGGCAGTGCCCGTTTTCCAATGGTATAGAAAACAGGACTCCGCGCATGCGCAATAGCAGATGGACCTCTGAACTACCTTAGTCATGCATTTGACATGCTTTGAAGTCTGAGGCCTGTTCCATTGTGTCTAATAGCTCTGTTTAAATACATAACTTTAGACTTTGACTATTATTAATGACCAATTATATTCAAACGTGTTTTCGTCCATTAAGTTCATTTAGCTCTCCTCCACAATCCCTCAGCACACTTTTGTAGTCTAAACTGTTAGTATATTTAATTAAACATTACAAGCAAAACGAAACAATGGAACGATTATTCCCACAGAACAAAAGTTTGGAATTGCAGCTATACCTCCTGAATATTAATAATGGGTTTGTATTCCCAATTCTATTCCAATACCTCTGGCATTTGTCAGCCTAGCAGCCTTAAAGGAAGATCCCGTGGTCCTCACTGACTTCCAAAGTTTTTATCTTCATCAACTTCTTATTTATATTTTATTTATTTATTTTTAATTGTGTGTATGGTTTTTTTTGTTAAGCTGAGTGGAATACATTTATTTATTTTTTCCATTTTTAATATTGTCTCCACTTCCCCCATGTTTTGTGCATTAATTATTGGAAAATTAAAAAATTATCAAATGCGACACTCATGAATGAGATGTGCCAATTCTAAGGGGACTCCTGATCTTTTCTTAGGCAGGAGCCCGCAAACCATGCCCAGTGGACTAGACTACGAAAACAAAGATTGCGAACCTCCACTGTAAGATAGCAGTGTTATCCGAGGAGAGAAATCTGTCAGGCTAATGATACTTTTATGAAATCGAGGGTAACAGTAGGGGATTCACAGACTAAATGCATTTGGGAAAATAACACATACAAACAAAAAATAAAGACTGCTGCTTCGGTTCGCTTTGAACCTCGAATGTGCTCTGCACTTTTCTGCCTTTATAATTTAAATTTATAATGATATCATCAGCCAAAGAGACTTTCATTAGTGATGGCTAATTATCCTGTTAAACTTTCTGAAATGTTCATCAAAGTCAGCTCGCTAAAGAGCCGAAACTAGGCACATTAATTTCATTATTATTAATCAAAAACATCTGAATAATAGCTACATTTTTTAAATTTTTGTTTTAAAGGAAAAAGCAGATTTGTAGAGCACAAGGATGGTCACACATGGGGGAAACATTTCAAGACGTTCAACAAAAATCCAATGAAAACGCAGCGTTGCAATCTTGCGATCTTTAGAACATGATAGTAACTATATTCTAAGTTGGCTAAAGGATAGATATCAGAGTGTAGTTGTAAATGGGGTTCATTCAAAAAAAGTGACCATTCACTATAAGAGTACTACAAGGCTCTGTCCTAGGTCCTGTTCAATTTAATCTGCTTGTAAGTGATATTACTGGAGGTTTGATGGGTAAGGTTTGTCTTTATTCGGATGACACAAAGATATATTACTGGAGGTATTTGTAATATTGGAACATGAGTTGTCATTGCCAGAAGATTGGCCAAAGCAGTGATACAGTATTATTCAACTGCAAAATAATTCACTTAAGGAGAAAGAATCCTCTGATAGGGTATAGTATTGAGGGTAGAGCATTGGCCAGAACTACAGAGAAATAAGATTTGTGGGGTGCCTTCTTCAGATGATTGCAGAATGAGCAAATAATGTTGTCTGGAAGTGGGGAAAGTGAATAGAATTCTGAGATCCCCAGCAGGAGGAAGGAGGTCCTTATCCCTCTATAAAGATCTTTAGATATCACTAGAGGGATCTCCAGCAGGAGGAAGGAGGTCCTGATTCCTCTATATAGATCTTTAGATATCACTAGAGGGATCCCCAGCAGGAGAAAGGAGGTCCTGTTTCCTCTATATAGATCTTTAGATATCACTAGAGGGATCCCCAGCCGGAGGAAGGAGGTCCTGATTCCTCTGTATAGATCTATAGTTATCACTAGTGGGATCTCCAGCAGGGGGAAGGTGTTCCTGATTCCCCTATATAGATCTTTAGTAATCTCTTGAGGGGTCACCAGCAGGAAGAAGGAGGCCCTGATTCCTCTATATAAATCTTAGTTAGACCTCATTTAAAATACTGTGTCTAGTTTTGGAGACCTCATTTTAAATATATATTGATAAGATAGAACAATTCCAGAGACAGGCAACAGAATTGATGAAAAGTGTGAATGATAAAACAAATCAGGAGAAACTGCAGGAACTTAATGTTTATAGTCAAGACAAAAGAAGGGAAAGGGGGACACAAGTGAAACCTTTAGCTAGGTTTAGCAGTCCGGTAGGACCATGGATCAGGTGAGTATATCTGCTTTATTTTAGCCCCCCTAAACAAAAATAAGCATGGATACCTTGAATGTGGGAGTAATCCCACTGCAAGGGTACATTTTTTAAATTCCCGGAGTTCTTCTTTTATTGTGCCTAAGCTTTGCACTAAAACATTTACTTTTTGTCTTGAGTTCCTCCTGAAAAAAAGCAATGCACTTCCTGTGCCTCGAGCCTCATAACTGTATATCTGCAGTGTGAGATTACCTAAGGTACTGCTGCCTCTCATATGTTTATGCCTCTGGCTAATGGAGAACTCTCTATACCTCTACCAAAGCGTTATGTCAACTCTGTAGGCCCAGATAGATGGCTATCTTTAAATATCTACAGCTTCTGTCACATACCATGTTAGGGATCTTCAGATCTCTCTCACAGGCCAGTTGTGGACCTTTAACTCCAAAAGGGCAACTATTAGAGCTGAAGTCTTCTTCAATTTCAGCTTCCTCTCCCAGGCAAAGGGCATGAGAGGCAAATACTGGACCTTTCTTCGCCTACACCCTGCTCAGACAGCGTGCCTGGGAGGCAAGGACTTCTGGACTCACATCCTTTCCAGGCAAACCCTAGTAGGGTGTGGATCCTTCTAGAAGGTTTCTCCAAAAATGTTTTATGTTCCACAGTGCACATCACTATCATAAGCCCCTCAGTGATTCACCAAGGCAACATGTTGTAAATGTTCATAACTCAATACATTGTATCATCCCGCTCTATATACTGGAGAATACTCCCTGGTAACAGGCAGAAGCGAACATTGTCCCTGGTCTTAGGAGAAACCCAGATAACATAAGCAAAGCTCAGGCTTGCTACTTACTACGGTAGCTGTAAAAACTAAATCTAGACTAGGGACACTCTAGTTTAAGGCAAGATCCCTACATAATGTATATGTTGATTTATTTACTAAAACATCTAGAATTAATCTAATACAACCAGAATCAACCCCTAAACCCATAAGAAGTATGGTGTGCACTTGTTATAATCAATGTACAGCAGAGCTCAGAGAGGAAGAGGGAGAAGCAGGACAAGGAGCCTGACAGCTATGCTACAGTGCTCATCTGTTAACAAAGGACATGTTGATAGGAGGAGAGAATAGAGTGACAGAGAGATGAGCTTATCAGTCTGTTGCTTCTCCTTTCTCTGTGCGGTCATAGGCTGGGGATAGGACAAAAGTTGTAAGTGTTACTTAAGTGCAG
Organism: Nanorana parkeri; assembly: GCF_000935625.1. Taxonomy (NCBI): domain Eukaryota; kingdom Metazoa; phylum Chordata; class Amphibia; order Anura; family Dicroglossidae; genus Nanorana; species Nanorana parkeri. The sequence continues at coordinate 541,233 of NW_017307317.1, forward strand.
AAATGTCAGGTCAGGACACGACTGGGCTGTGTAAATCTCAGGACTGGCTGGACAGAAATACAAATTCTTTGGCAGGGATAACAGCTCCCTTATACCGTATGTATGTCCTCTGTGTATGTAGGTGTAATATTTTTGTACAGTAATACTCCATTTTTAAGATAACCTCATGGTGGCCCATGATGACTGTCCAGTGGAACATCATATCCCAAGCAACTTTCCGCAGTCAGGAAGCCACTGAATTTGGTAACTGTAAATTAGCACTGCCGGTTGTTATAAAATCTACAGTAGAAGGAATCAGAATAGCAACTCATTATAAAATATACATATATAACAGGCAGGGTGTTGCAGTATTCCCACCGGGCCTCCAGGAATAGCTAAACTCATTATGAGATGTTATTTTTACAGAACACAGGTCGAGGTTTTGATGAGTAACTCGCGTTGTTGTGAAATGTTTTTATAAGGGTGGTAAACACTGACTAGATCTTGAAGGGTCTACTTAGCGTAGGTCAACCTTTTTTTTAACCTCTGACAGCTACTATTGTCTTTTATACAGTTATGAACTTCGGGAAACAAAAAGATTCTGAGGCAAGTGCCAAGCAGAACAAAGGCTGTGCCTCCTGCCCTTGTCACCGAACCTCAACCTTTCCTTGTTGCGAAGGACTTAATTGACTTCGCTGAAGCCGATCCAATTCCCAGCTTTAGACTTCCTCAGTTCACAAGCTATGGTGCTAAATCTGTGTCATTACTGTTCAATTTTGTAATAACTGGCTTGACATTTAGACAGAATGAGATCGCCTGGATGTATTTTAAGGCAGTTTTTTTTATATTGGAGACATGAATCTTTATATGGTTTAAGTATTCCAACCACTTGTGTGAGTGAGACTATGATAAAGAGTGCAATAAAGTGGAACTACAGTCCAAATCCAAGCTCCCCTCTTCTGCCCCCAGTGCTCCCCCTTTTCACCAAAAATGAAATGCGTAAATGTCCCGTCACAGTCAAGACCGGAATCCCTCTTCAAATATTTTTGCGTAGGGTTGTCACCCGTCTGGGATTTACTCGGACACTCCGGGTTTTGAATGCTGTGTCCGGGTTTCATGGCAGCTGAAACCCGGACACAAGATGTCAGGCAGACAGGGGCAACCAAAATTAACCTAGGGGCTACTAGCCCCCCACTCAAAATAGTCTCAACTATGACATTTACATATTAATGGATGGCACTATTTACATTAAAAATATCCGTGCGTCACTAGAATGTTCAGGTTTTGCTGCAAGAAAAGGTGGCAACCCTATTTTGGCGGGTGCTGAAATGACCTGCAGATGGTGCCGTGTGGATCAAGGTATAAAAGAGTACGCCACCAGCACGGTCACCAGGTCACGGAAATTTGCACTTATATGGGATACCATGTTCATCTGACATAAAAAAAGGCAAATTAATAAAGTGGGCCTCTGGTGTGCTGGTGGCTTACTCTTCTATACAGTTAGTCATGTGATGTGCAAGGTTCTCTTCCCGTTTTGATGTTCCGAGATGGAGTGTGGCCATCAAACGTATACAGCGTTATTCACAGAGAGTTTGGAGAAGGCCGGAGAAGTGAACAATCTAGGACAACATAGCTGAATTGGAAAGTGAGCTGAATTGGAGAATTTTCCCAAATCAGCTACTTTGGCCTAGAGCAGTGATGGCGAACCTTTTTGAACCCGAGTGCCCAAACTGC
>NW_017307317.1:543036-548047 GCF_000935625.1 Nanorana parkeri
GGGGGGGAGGCTGTGCGGCTCTCACGGGGGATCAGAACGTCCCGGATCGCCTCTGTAGTCGGGCCGGTCACAATCAGGCATCGCCGGTGACCTCTAAACAGGCAAATTAGACGGCCACACGCGGGGGCCTCCTGGGGTCCTAGTGAGGAGGAAGCAGCCGTCTAATCTGCCTGTTTAGAGGCCGCCGCCGCTGCCTTATTGTGACTGGCACGGATCGCGTACTGAGGCGATCCGGGTCGGTCGGATCTATAGTTCCACTGGCCTAGAGTGTTCCCTTCTCCTGCCTTCTCCAAACCCTTCACCCTTTTGTGAATAACCCTGTTAATGTCACATTGTACAAACATTGTATGTGAATGCAGGGTGCCATGGTGATGCCCCCTAAGAGGGCGGTTCCAGGATACCCTGCATTCACAGGATGTCTTCATTCTTCTGGGTTGAATAATGCTGGGTGAAGACTGAGCACATGTAGGAGAGGATATGGAGAAGAACAAGCTGCTGCATACAATTCACACGCAGCACCTGTCCTTCCCAGGAGCGGCCCAATACAGCCGTGCACGCAGCGCGGATCTGTACGGGCCGGCTGTTACTCATGTGAATGAGGGCTTAGGGTGTACAAACGTACATACAGATTTTGTTCTGCAACAAAATTTAAACCCAAAATGAAGCCCATTAAAGTCATACGTTTGAGGTGGTTGTGTGGACTAGGGATGAGCTCAGGTTCAGACCAAAACAGTCCTGGATCTGAGCTCATCCAAACATGGAAGCTGCATGAGCCTGATGCCCAGTCAGTTTTGGGTTGGGACATTTCCCGTCCTGCAGCTGACCATAAACAAAGGGGTGGAATGCTTATGCTATTGTCCATTATCTAATATAGTCCGATAAGATCAATGATATCATTGCACCCCACCATTTTGCATATGTGAAGCTGTGGGTGGAGAATTAGAGAGGAACTAGGGTTCAGTCCAAACATGAGCTGATCATCCCTAGCATGGACCTACTGTCCTTCACATTTAGCCTTGTTACAATCAGCAAACACCAGATATAGTATAAGTTTTATGATTGGATACACATGAAGCAATTCCCATGGATCCAGATTCAATCAATAGACAAATCAAAGCATAGTGAATATCCACAAATACAAGTAGATATGATTGTCCTAGTGTGCTTTCTTTTGTCACCTCTTACTTTTTTTTAAATGTGTTTCACCAAAAATACCAGCCCAGCGCACCTAGAGAGTGGGTGGTCCCTGTTACACTGATAACATTACTATGTTATCATCCATAGGATTCTTTAACTGGAAGAGCTCCAACACAAATGTGCCCCTATCAAAACACCAACCTTTTTCATTAGACATTGGGCTGTCCTACATCTGCAGTGCTCAGGAGGAACCTGAAGTGGGTAAGGGGTAGCCTAGATGCCTAGCATATCTATTGCCAATGTTTATTTTAAACAATTGAAAAAATTACCATATCTGAACATAGAGAACCTGTAACACCTGTGTTTGATTCGGGGTTTTGTGGATCACAACTGCGGAGGCTTCTCAGACAGGAATCCCAGGTTTCACTCCCAATCTTATTGGAGAGTTAGGGTTTCAAGCATCACAGCCACAAATAAATGATATTACGGTTCAGATAGGGTTATTACTTCATAAGCCCTACCCTAAGCACCAGTATTGATTAGGAAATAATGAGTAACCAGGTCACAGTGTATAAGGATCAAATGCAGTAACAGAGTCTGTGGTGATTATCCCAGGAGAGCTGTAATGATATACTGAAGGAAGTCCACAAAAGGGTATACAGTCTCTATGACACAGTGGAGGCGCAGCATGCACAGAGTACTTGCGGTTTTGGGAGGTGGAACGCAGCCAGCTTCAGGAACCGGAAGTGGTTATGCGTGCGCTCCACCGTTGAACGCAAGCGGCCGGACCCGAGAAGCGGCGGAATCCCGGAGCCCCAGATCCCCTGCTGAAGGATGACGGCGGTTGCCGTTACAGAACCCCATAATACCTCTACATTTTAAAAGTATATATTTTTAATATACAGTAATACCTTGGTTTACAAGTAACTTGGTTTGAGAGCGTTTTGCAAGACAAGCAAACATTTCTGAAAAATGTTGCCTTGATATACAAGCAAATGTCTTGCAATAAGAGCAAAATTCTGTAGAAAAGCGCCACCCGAATAAGGCTGTAGCAGTGCGAGCGATGAATCTGTTTAACGACAATGCAACGTCACATTGAATAGATTCCTTGTTAAGGTTTCACAAAATGAAAAAGATTCCATTGAGTCAAGGGACAGCAGTGATTCTGTTAGTGATAGTGAAAGTCGTCCTACACAATAATCCTCCTCTCTCTTGTCCCCCTCACACCAGCCACGGAGGTACCGGTAATTGGTTTATTTTTCTTTATATTTTATACAGTATTATATTACAGTACTGTATTGTAATCATTTTATATGAATATTTTTGTGTTGTGGAACGAATCATCTGAATTTCCATTATTTCCTATGGGGAAATTCGCTTTGATATACAAGCGCTTTGGATTACAAGCATGCTTCCGGAACGAATTATGCTCGTAAACCAAGGTATTACTGTACATTTTTTTTAAAAACACATCTGCTTTCTATTGATTTGCTCCTTTGTTGTTTTAAATTGTTCAGAGGGATATATGGGTAACACGCTCTATTAGGGATGCACCAATATTGATACTAGCATTGGTATCGGTACTGATACCGAGTATTTGGGTGTGTACTCGTACTCGCCCAAATGCTCTGATACTTACCTCCAATACTGGAACTTCCGGTCAGAGAGAGATCTCCCTCTGACCGACAATGCCTAATGAGCATGGAGCCGACTTCCTTTCCAATCAGGAAGCCAGGAGGTGGGTTATGATCTGCCTCCCAGCTTCCTAATTGTCTAGGAAGCTGGCTTTACTTTTTAATTGCTGGTTTATGTACCCTTCACTCAAAAGTATTGGGTTAACAATTACCTAGAGGGGTTGTGGATGTGGTTTTATTATGCGACTGTAAATTGTATTTATTGGGTTACCCTTCACAGTTATCAGGCAAAACAAGTCAACAAGTTGACATGTATTTTGGTTGCCACAACAATGTTATGGGTCTCTTCCTGTAACAAATGGTATGCATGGACACCACCATGGAACATTGCCTAAGAAGCTTCCAGCCTTCAGAAGGACACCTATCAAGGAGACATGGGTTTAGAAAAGAGTTTGTCAACTTTTTTTCAGTTCAGCACCTTTTAAAAAATATGCAAACTCTTAAGGCATCCCAAATGTAAAAAAACATAAAAGTAAGAATTTAAAAAACATTTGGGCTCTCCAAAATCCATATAAGATTCTTATCTTAGTTAAGGATCTGGTATGGATTTTAAGGGAGGACCCCATGCAAAAAAGCAGGGTTCTCCCTAACATCAGAGACCCCCTCTCACACTAGGATTCCTCTTCACATCAGAGTTCCCCATTTCACATCAGAGTCCTCAGTGCCCTCATCATTTCAGAGTCCTAGCATCACATCAGGAGAGCGGGAGGTTGAGTAGACCTGGATAGAGGTGACTTTCTGTCCTCTTCTGAATGGATCTCACCATTCCTAGATTAGCATCATTTGTATTCATGGTGCCGGTGGCCAACCTGCCTGCACCATGAAAAGGCATGACATTGTGCGTAAATTTAGAGGCACCCCTGAGAAAGCCAGAAGGCACCTCAAGGCACACTGGTTTAGAAAGGCCGGTTTAGAAGCATGAATCTTCCAGGAAGCACCCCTTGGTGACACTCTATGTGTATAGGTGAACGTAGCATTGAATTAACTCTGCAGTCACAGGTCAAGTTCATAAAACAAGCAGTGGTCAGTGCAGTTGTTGTTCCACCAGGGGTGCAAGGAGGTTGAGACTTGTGGAAAACACTCAATGATGACCCTGAAAATGAATGCAGAACACAGGCTATGGCCACCATCAAAATTATGTTAGTTGAGGTTAACACCAAACACCAGAACAGACCAGGAGAACTATTTCTGCTCCGGTACCATACCAGTGTAATACAACAAATTAAAAGTTGCTCAGCACAGCAGTCAGGACTATGTACAACATAGTGTATAAAGTGCAGCGATCAGGAGTATGTATCGTGGAGTCCCCTGGCAGACGAAGTTATCCCTAAAGGTGCCCATACACTGCACGATTATCGTACGATAATCGTATGCGATCGGGTTTTCGTACGATAATCGAGCAGTGTGAACGGAGACGTGCGACCGTTTCTACTGTACGGTCGCACGTCTTCTGTCGAACCAGCATGTTCGAAAACCAGCCGGGAATCGTACGATTCTCGGCTGGTTAGAACGGTGCTCGGAAGATAAATGCTGAACGGGCCGGTGTGCGCACGCGCACACTGCCCGTTCAGCATTGCGGTCATCGGAAGCCCGCCCCTTAGGAGGGCGGGCTTGCGATGATCGAGAGTGCGATCTGCCTGTCCAAGATAGGCAGATCGTACGTTTTTTTAATCCCTTTACAACCATCGCAAGACTAAAGTCTTGCGATGGTTGTAGAGTGTATGGCCACCTTTAGTCAGTGGTTAGCAAGAGACACAAATACCCAGTAGATGTAGCTAGCAGGTGTTGGCGGTCAGTGCAATTAAAAAAATACCTGTCGTCAGTCTTTATGGAAGAATTACCGTACATCAGAGCTGTCTGCAGGAGCTTTGGACCACTGGCTGCCAACAAGGGTAAGCCAAAGTTTGTGGCATCTTGCATGGGTGTTCCAGATACTCACAACGGTGGTGCTTAGTTTCATCCAATTCCTGTTCAGCCGGTAAACATGTTTTCAAGCTGTTTTACATAACGATCTATTGGATTCACTGCATAATCTTACTGCATGCCCATTTTTTATTCTGGGATATTGAGTTTTAAGTTTCTGTACATAATTGTAACATGTTTTCTGTATCCTGTTAATATGAATTAATTAATATATATATGTATATATATATATATATATATATATACATATATATATA
>NW_017307317.1:548460-548710 GCF_000935625.1 Nanorana parkeri
CTGTCGGTAATCCGTCTGTTTTGGGGAAATAAAAAATAAAAAACAGTTGATGTTAAATCAAAATACAAAGTGATATTTTGGGAAGCTTTGATGAACACATTTCTGATTTATCTGGCCATATGGCACGAGTCAGCCTTTTGTAATGTGTAGCAAGCAAAGGCGCAACTTTATTTGACGTAATAGAGAAACCCTTGAGAGGTACAGTCATAAAACAGCTTTCTCCTATCATTGCCTATTAAAGTTTAGCTCC
>NW_017307317.1:548769-570776 GCF_000935625.1 Nanorana parkeri
AGTTTCCCCCTAAAATTATTTTATTTGTATTAAGCTGCATAAATTGTAATTTAACTATAAAAAAAAAAAAGCCTTGAAATTTTTATCAAAAGCATTCAAATGAGTCTCTCCCCAGGTCAGCTAATGAGTTATCATGAGCTGGCCTCTTTGCTGTAGTGCACCTCCTGCAGACTAAGACAGTTAACCATGTTTTTCATCAAAAGAATTGCTCATTAGCAGAGCTCTCAGAAAAATGATTTGATTACAGTTTCACTTGATAAAGTGAAATATTTTCAGCTCATTAGGATGATTATGATTCAAGGTCATCTTTTGAAGCTAGTCCTGTCAATATAAGATAAATGGGGCCCCTCGTCTTTTTCCTTGCCTTACGTTTTGTCCTTTTTAAACTCTACTGTGTAAAAAAAAAAAGTTCCACAGACAGAATTAATTTTTTTTTTCCCTTTCCTCCGCTACAAAGCTGCGCAAAAAAAAAAAAGAACAAAAGATTTTGGCTACCAACAAGTCATTGAAGAACTATTAAGAGATTGAGGAGGCTATCTTGTATCATAGGAATCAGAAGGAATCCTTGAAAAGTTTTGTGTTTGAAATCCGGCTATTTTCTCCTTGACCTTTCTAGAGTTTGGAGCTTTGTGCGCACATTTGCATCCGACTTTCTATAAAAAAAAAGTGTAACTTCGTGTTAGAGAACCCCGAGAAGTACTGTAGGGTTGCTCGCGGTCGGCAGAGAGCGGGCCTCGGTGGTTCCCACCTGCTGCCTAGATTTAATTTCTGGATATATTGCTAGTTCAAAGTGTCATGCACAGCCTTTTATAGTTTGAAAGGCTCACTGAAGTCTACTTTTTACATTTTAGGGGGAATAAAAATTACCGATGCCCATACTAAAACACGTCTGTGAAATCATATTAGAGACATATGTCTAAGTCAAACTCAACTATCTGTTAAAAACAAAAATCTAAAAATCATTTGGCAGTAAAGTGTTGGCCGTATAGAAGGCAATTAAAGTGACTAAACTCAGGAGTGAAATCATAAAAATGCATTAAGGGGCCTTAAAGGAGAACTATGAGGTGAGTGATTCTTACTCAACCTCATAGTGTGAGCCGACCCGAGACAATGAAACTATCACACGCCGGCTCTATAGATCGGTAAGTGAGCGAACACATTATAATTATTATTATACAGGATTTATATAGCGCCAACAGTTTGCGCAGCACTTTACAATATAAGGAAGACATTACAATCACAATACAATTCAAGACAAGATGGTAAGGAGGGCCCTGCCCTTGAGGGCTTACAATCTAAAAGGGAGGGGCCAGTGATACATGAGGAGGTAGCTGTGTGGGGATGAATTATCTGAGAATGTGATGGTTGAGCGGTTAGGTCGAGGTGGGATAGGCTTCCCTTAAGACATGAGTCTTAAGGGATCGCCTAAAGGCAGTCAGAGCGGGAGACAGACGGACAGGTAGGGGTAAAGAGTTCCAGAGGATGGGAGAAACTCTACTGAAGTCCTCGAGGCAAGCATAGGAGGAGTTGACGAGAGAGCTGGAAAGCAGGAGGTCTTTTGAAGAGTGGAGCGGGCGGTTAGGGTGATACTTTGAGACGAGGTTTGAGATATAGCCGGGGGCAGAGTTGTGGATGGCTTTGTAAGTCACTTTCGGGTCATATCCCTGCAGAGAGCGGTGACTGTCAGTCACCGCTCCCTGCAGGAATTCCCCGCCCCCATCCTCCAGCGCTGACTGGCGGAATGGATGGGGGAGGGGGCGGGCACAGCTGGAAATGCCTCTAGATAGGCAGAGCAGGCTGTCACTCACACAGCGGGGTAAATCCAGACAGTATTGTCGGGATCCGGCCCGGCTGCGGCGCTCTCAGTATATTGTGAGCAATAGCCCATTATATACTGAGCTTTGGGTCACAGGAGGAGGTTAGTATAAGTCCTCCCGTGACCCTTAAGAGAACTATGGGATACAAAGGCTACCCCATAGTTCTCTTTTACCTATTAACAGCAATGAGGGGAATTTATCAAAACTGGAGCCAACAGAATCTGGAGCCGTTGCCCTTGGTAATCAATCAGCTTTTCTCTTCAGTTTGCCCAGGTAAGATTTGAAAATGAGAGAGAGAGAGAAGCTGATTAGCTGCAGTGCCAATCTGCTCCAGATTTTGTCTCCTCCAGTTTTGATAAATTCCCCCCCACTGTATCTTATTTGTGTATCACTCGGCTGTAGATCCTCCAATCATCTCTGAATTGGTGCTGACACTGTCCTTCCTTCTGGAGGGGGGCTACTTATGTTCTCCATGGTCCTTGTGTGTGTTGTAAAGTAGTCACCGCTCCAAGCTCCCTGGATGGACTACAAATGAGTAACAATGCACTGTTGTTGTGCCAATCTGAAGGCAACACGAAGTTTGGAGGTCTGTAGCTATTGACTCTGCAGACAGTTGGCGACTTCTGCGCACTGTGCGCTTCAGCATGCGCTGACCCCGCTCATTTTACGTGGCTTAGTTGCTGTTGTTCCCAGTTGCTTCCACTTTGTTATAATACCACTAACAGGTGACCGCGGAATATTTAGTAGTAAGGAAATGTCACGGAACACCTGAATCCAATGATTTGGAGGGGTGTCTCAATACTTTTGGCAATATAGTAACCCTTCTAAGTCTGCTGGACATAGTTTAAAGTCGATGCAGTGCATTATAGTGTAAAAATGTCCTCCGAGCACATACATTTGCTTGACCCGCAAATCTCAAACTAGCAGGATTTACCTCGGGCCCATGGTAATGGCAAACCTGAACTTCATCCTTACTTGTCATCCTGTGAAAAACACACTTCTAGGTTCGGATACGCTTCATAGTGGGCTCACAGCAAATCCAGGGGGTTCGAGGTTCACAATTCTGGCAAATTTATGGTGAAATTAACTGAATCAAATTTTTTAAAGGACCTGTAATGCCCTGACTGGAATTTCGACTGTAGTCAGCAGGGTTAGAATGGCCACTAATAGAGGCTCTGTTGTGTGCCAGCCCCCTCACTATAAAAGGGTTCCCAGCTGCCACTTGTGAGTGTGTGTTGGAGCAGCTTAGGAAGAGTTGACAGTCATTGTAGGGAGAGTTAGATGCTATTCAATGCTATACTGTACTATATTGCTCTAAATTACTGTAGATTGCAGTTTGGTGGGCTACATATACCTGTGTACCCCCTCTGTTCAGAGTTCAGAGACCCAACAGTCCTTTTTGGATCATCATAATTTTGTGTATGACCACAAAAAACATAAAAAACAACTTGGGGCTTTCGAGGTGCCAAGAACTGAATGACAATATGTATCTAAAATTCCATTTTTTATTGATATGGATATACATTAAAATGTTTGCAAAAACACAAATTGCCATGTGTCCATTTTGTTTGTTGCGATCAAATATATAGTAATAACATACACAATTGACTATATCAATGAAACAAATAATGTACTTAATTGTACAGACTCAACGCGTTTCGTGGTATTGTTTCCTCAGGAGTCCTGACAGTTCATGGCTCTTAGATCATCCAACACCCGCAATTCGTGGGAGCAGAGGGATGGAAGAGAAGGAATTGTAAGGTGAAGGTAAAGCATTGGAGCTGATAACAGTACGCAAAGTGTTCCAGGAGGGGCTTTCCGGGGAGATCAAATAAACAGGAACCCATTTTGTATCCAGTGTCCGAGTACAGACTCTCCGAGTAGAATTTCGCCCGTTTAGACAGTTCAGAATCTCAGATCATTTTTCCAGCTGGGGGGAGGTGGATGCTAGCGGACTCCATTGCTGAAGGGCCCACATACAATACAAAAAGAGGACACCCATTTGATCAACACTGTGGGAGTGGGGAAGTTGTATTCAACAACCAAATGGTGATTCTGAATGGCAGAAATTCTACTCTGAGAGTACTTTTGTTTTTACAAACATTTTAATGTATATTCATATCAATAAAAAAATGGAATTTTAGATACATATTGTCATGTTGTTTTTTATGTTTTTCTGTGGTCTAATTAATCAGGGGTGTGGTGCCATGTGTCTGGATCTTCATGCCCCCTGCTTTATCAAATTGCCATTGTTATATCATGTTGTGTATGTCAGCAACAACGGTAATTTATGTTAGGCTGCAGTTGTTTGGTTTTTTTTTGGTATTTTATTTGTAGCACATTACTGCATACTTGTGCTGTAAGATAGTGTGCACCAAAGATCTGCAAATGTATCCATCATTTTGCTATGCTATTGTCATAGCTAAATGTGTGCAATCCCTTTATTAAAAAAAGGCCTGGCAGGCCTAAAGTGAGAAGCAGGGGTTCTGCACAAGGATGTAGTAGGGGGTGAGTAGGTTCTGAAGGACAAAATAGTGGTCAGGCGGTAGCCCACAACATTTAGAGGCGGTACACGTCTGTCCTTCCCATTTCAGGGTGACCATGCACTAGGTAGTGGAGTGGCTGACACAGCCTTCCTCTTATTTCTCCCCCCAGTTGTCTGCATGTGTTGCTGATGCACCCTCTTGCTCCTCTTCTACTTCTGCTAATCCCACCATAGCCTCTCAAACTGTCAATTAGGAATCAGCTGAATTATTTAATCATATGATTGCTGTCTTTCTGCTGGAGGATGATATTGGTCATGCGTAACCATTCTTCAGATATTGAGGATAAGGAAGCTAGTGCCATGACCATAGATGGAGAGAAGGGTTCAGCCTCACAGGAGTCAGGGGACATCAGACAGTAAGCAGCAAATGGCTTTTTTCCAACAGTTTTTCCAGCAGTTGAAGCTTTCTGCAAAGTGGTCTCCATCAATGAGGAGGATGAGATGGCAGACAACCCATGGAAATCACAAATTGGAGAGGAGGAATGTTCTGAGGAAGTGGTAGAACAGCAGCGAGGAAGGAAGGATATTGTCCATGGGCAGCTTGCAGAGGACTGGAGGAAAGAACCATGCTAATCCATCTGGCGGCACGGCCCCATAGTTACAGTCCACAGCTATGCTCAAGGCTGGTCAACAGAGCTATGTAGAGTGGGCCTGCATAGCCAACAGCACTGTTGGGGTATGCAGCCTCTGCATACAGCATATTAGCTGTGGCAAAATTACCAGCCATTTGGGTACCACATGCATGAGCAAACACATTACGCTGCACCATAGAAGTCAGTGGATATGAGGCCTTCCAAGAGGTGCCACTCGTCATCCCAACTTCCTGACCAGTAGTCTTGTTATCCTGGTATCAGGTGAGGTGACTGGTAGAAATCTCACAGCCAGTAATAACACAGGGACCCAGTAAGAGAGGAGCAAACAGTCTACAAGACCAACAGGATATAGATAGGAAGTTAATACAGGAACTAAAAGAGTAACTCAAGCCAGGGTCTGTAACCAGAAAACTGAATATCACAGTACCAGAGGGAACAGCAGATCTATGTCAGAATCCAGGCCAGGCCAGCAACTAACAGAAGGCAACAGTACCAAGGGATAATCCAGAAGTAGCAAAATCAGAATCCAGCTCGGGTCAACAACAAACAAAAGGCACAGTACCAAGGAAGAATCCAGAAGTAGCAAAATCAGAATCCAGCTCGGGTCAACAACAAACAGAAGGCATGTGTGAAAGTTGTATAGGACAGGTCCAACTGGTGAGCGCTCTCCAGAGGGGTAGGGTTGGTTTGGGCGCTGGTGTGCTGCTCCTGGCGTTTGCGGACTGGGGCGTCCGACGCTTATGCTAAAGAGGAAACAAAAAGAAGGAAGAGCGACGACCTAGCGCAGGAAAAAAAAGAGGGTGAAGCTAAGGGGTCACTCACCAGATCACTCACCGTGCCAATATTTATTCAATTTTGACCCCTACGTCGCCACACCAAAAGTCCCTACCTCAAGTTCGACACAGCAAGCATCACCCCACCTTCAAGACTTCTTAAACACCAAAGCTCAGATCCACCCAATTACATGTGAGTGTAACATCTCAAACATTCTTCACTCCTTCACTCCACCCTCTTTTACCTGCACTAGGTCATCACGCTTCTTCCTTCTTTTTGTTTCCTCTTTAGAACCATCAGAAGGCAGGGTACCAAATGAGAATCCAGTAGTAGGTGAGGGACAAGCAGACGTTCAGGAACCAGTAATCCAACAGACAGACCATAAGCACACCCAGGTAGCATAAAGCAGAACCTATACACAGGCAAAGACAGGAACATGAAGTCACTATTTATATTGGATTGATTAGGTAACCTTCTGCAGCTGACCAGTAGGTGAAGGCAGAGACCCAGACATTGCAGGAACTGGGAAGTCTTGAACAGAGCCAGTGCCCTTCAGTGGTTCCAGAGGAAGGCAAATGACCTAGAGACCAAAGGTCCCAAGGTTAACTCCAGGCAAAGACGTGACAGTGGAGGCATCACCTTAAAGTTGGCTCCAGAGGAAGGCAAATGGCCTAGAGACCAAAGGACCCAAGGTTGACTTCAGGCAAGAGGTTGACAGTGGAAGCATCAGCTTAAATTTGGCTCCAGAGGAGGCAAATGACCTAGAGACCAAAGGACCCAAGGTTGACTCCAGACAAGAGCGTGACAGCAGAAGCGCCACGTTAAAGTTGGCTCCAGAGGAGTCAAATGACCTTGAGACCAAAGGACCCAAGGTTGACTCCAGGCAAGGGCATGACAGCAGAAGCATCACATTAAAGTTGGCTCCAGAGGAAGGCAAATGGCCTAAAGATCAAAGGTCCTAGGGTCGACTCCAGACAAGGACATGACAGTGGAAGCATCACCTTAAAGTCGCCAGTAAAAGGTCCACACTCCTCATCGTTCTTCATCATCTGTATCTCCCCCTACCCCACAACATTCATTTGCTGCAGAAATGCTGACATATCACTGAATAATTACTGTATTAGATTTTATAGATGCTAGTAGAAAGATTAGCTTTTATCACAATATAATCCAGTGGATGACACAGTCCTCTAGCTTTCACACTGGCTACAATATCCTATTTAGTTGGCCTGACAAATCCATTAATTAGGCATCCGAAAATCTGTAAAAGCAGGTTTGTGCTTTGGTGAAAGTTTTGTAAAATATTTTAATTTCCTTTTTCCCATTTAAACGCATATTAACAGCAGTAAAAGCAGCAGTTAGAGAGCCAGAAATTACCGGCTGTTTCTTTTCAACGGCAAATAAAGTATTTTATTTACATTTTAGAACAGAGGCTCCTCACTGAGATGTTGAGATAGCGCTATGCAAATGCACAGTACTATAAAGTACGTCTTCTGCCTAAATGGCAAATGATGACTTAGAAAATGTGCTTTTGAATATTTTCTGGAAAAAAAAAATGAGTCGGATGTTGCTGTTCGGTTCCCACGGAATGATGTGCTAACATTTGGCAATATCATCAGGGGGGATTTATACATGTGAAGTAGGAGATGAATTGTGCAAGAAGAAAGGGCTCCACCACCCCCGTGATCTTCACACCACATGCTATTTGTCTGCTGTTTGCCTGGTTTTAGTTTGTTGTTTTTCAAATGGCTGTTTAGAAAAAACTTTTTGAAGAGACCCATAGGAGTCACAAACGTTTTATTGTAGTCTATGTTTTTGAACCTGGTCAGGTCAGAGTTGCTTTGAGTCTCCATGTTACTTGCCATTAGCTGATCTTTAATGTTAATCAGAATAAGATGTTGAGTTATAGAAATCTCTAAATTAAACCGGACATTTTTAACCAGCATCTAGGAGGGGTTTTCTCCTATGACTTATCTACTAATTTGCCGATTCATGTGACAACTGCTCCTCATTGTCCCCCCATAGCAAGCAGGGACGTGTGGTCAGGGGAGGCGGTTGAGGCAGAGCCTTGCCTAGTATTATGGAAAAAAAAGCTGTCTGCTTCAAGTTTGAAGCTGACAGCTTTTTCTCCATTCAGATCGGCTTGTAACAGGTTACATAGCAGGGAAATCCTCCCCCCGCTGTGTAACCTGTCATGGAGGGAGCGCTGGATGTTAATTACAGGCAGTGCTGCATCCGGCTATTGACAGGTAGTTAGGTTACACAGCAGCGGGCTTCCCTACTGCTTGTGTGACCTAAATTGGTGAGGAAAGAGCTGTCACAGCCTATACTCTGTGTTAGAGGTGTGAGCTCTGTGGATGGCTTGGACCAATGGCAAAGCGCCATTGGTTCAAGCTGTCCAATAAAAAAAAAAACAGAGGCCATCGATCACGAAGCCTCACCAGTGACGAGCAAGTGAGGGACAGGGAGGTTCCTCCCTGTCTCCTCCCTTCCTCCTCCCCACACAGATTGGTTACCGAGCTGGGGGTGGGGCTTCAGCGGGATGGGGCAGAGCTTCGGCGCGCTGGGGGATTCCTCCCCTAGAACAGACACACTGATAGCAAACATGTGCTACAGGACCATGGCATGTCCACTGTGTTCTGCAATGCTTCATTATGAGGTCTACCTAGTCATGCAAAACCTAAATGGCAACCCTGCAACTAAATTCATACATTGCTTTTAAAGTAAGGTGCGCATGGAAGGGCTTTCCACAGTACAAAACACAACAATTTCCCAGCACACTTACCAGCTAGTACGCGAAGAAAAGCAAACTACACTGTCTAACAATTTTCCGTTAAAACCCCCGAGCTTGCTCCAGTGAAGGACTACAATCTTAATACATACAATACTAAATGTGAGATTGTAGTCATGGGAGGGAGCTTACAACACCCAGGGACCATGGTGAAAAAAAAGTAGCCCCCCTCCAAAAGGAAGGACAGTGTCATCACCAATTCAGAGATGATTGGAGGATCTACAGCATGGGTGATACACAAATAAGATACATTGTTGTTAATAGTTAAAGTAATATTAAAGCCACATTTTTTTTTTTCATTTCTCCTTTAAGGAGACCCTCCTTTGCTGCAGGCTGTTGTTTTAAAAAAAAAAAAAGTTCTTAATTTCTCGTTTTCTGGTGGGTCCCCACCATGCTCTTCTGTCCGCCCCCCTGCACAGGTGCCACCATCATTCTAATGGAGGCACCCATGCACACTCGTCCCCACAGCCTCTGTGTGCATCTATAGACACACACAGCCCTTCCTTCTTTGATTGATGACAGAAGGAACCTATGGCTCCTCTGCCATCAGTATCCTCCACCCGCAACCTGGGGGGGGGGAGACTGGGGTAAAAAAAAAAAAAGGTGCTGGGCTGTTTTTACCCTAATGCAGTGAATGCATTAAGGTAAAAAACGCCCAGACCGTAATACTACTTTAAGGAGCTTGAATGTATTTTTAGAATGTAACTGCTAAGTTTAGTGTCACTTGAAGCCCAAGGATAGTGTTTGCTTCTGCCTGCTATGAGGTAGTGTTCTTCAGTAGATAGAGTGAGAAGATACAATGTATTGGGTAATGAATAATTATTCTGCCTCAGCCAATCACTGAGGGTTCTATGCCAGAGCTGTGGAACGAGGAATAGGATACATATTTAAAGAGAACTTCTAGAAAATAGCTGAAAATTGTCTTTCCCTTGCAGGATTTACCTGGAGAGTACTGTATGTGTGCATGAAGAACCCAGTCCTGGCCTCTCCGGCTTGCAGCTTGGGGAAGGTGTAGCTCCAGAGAGGTACATTTTATGCTTCTCAGGAAACTGAAGCTAAAGAGTCCAAAAAGTTCAACTTAGGGAACTGCTTGTCTTGGCTGAAAGGTCCACATCTACAAATTACCACCCCACTACAAATCACAGCAGCGTGCAGCTCTGCGTGTTGATTTAAAATCATCTTACATTCATTAGTTAAACACATCAGAAGAGCACTGCTGGGAAATCTCGTCTATAATCTCATGAGATTTCAGGGAAAGGCATTTTCCTTCCCTGAGATGATGTGCATGGTCACAAAGCTCTCCCCTCTCACTGTGTACATCGGTGGCACGGACAGGAGAGAGACTCGGCGGCTGGGGGGAGGACGGAGTCCCGAAGACAGAGCCGGCAGAGAGAGGTGGGGGGGGCGGGGAGAGGACGGATGGCAGCACACATTTTACAAGTGATTGCGGCGACATCGCTGCTATCACTTGTTAACGAGCGAGCAGATTCCCCAAACTACATTTAGTCCTGACTTCCCAAAGCAGGACTAAATGTAGAAGGCAACTTACCGCCCGGCGCCCCGGAACTATATGTTCGGGGCGTCGGGGGACTCCATGGCGCTGCCGCCCCTCGGCGCCCTGCAGCCCCTCGGCCTGGCCATGGTGGCCTTGTGGGGAATCTGGGCCTGAGTAAGCATGGCCACTGTCGGAAGACTGGGGAAGAAGAGAGAAATAAGAATACAAAGCCAGCCATTATCTATAAATATGTGTTTGTAGATTGTCATTACTAAACATTTCTAAAGATGTGTTTGTTGTTATTTTAAAGATCTGGGTAAAGGTCCGCTTTAAAGTGTCATTCAACTTTTACAGCCAAATTAGGAAAACACCTACTTTATATTTGTTACGTTTTAAAATTACATAGCAGATTTTACAATTTTTTTTAAAATATAAAAAAATATTTTAAAATGTTATTGTCACGGTACCGTGCACAGGTGTCCCCGCAGCGCATGCAGGTACCTACACGGGAAGACCAAACACGTATGACCACACTGGACAAGGCAAACGTGTTATATTCAGTTTATTGTAAACAGCACAACCAAATAAAACACCCAAAAGCAAACATGAATAATTAACATGACACCAACTAAATATAACCATCGACACCTACAACATATAATAGGAGCAAATAGCTTAATACAGGTAACAATAACAGGACTACAAGCAGGTATAAGGTCTTAGGTCTATAATCAGGTGACAGGACTTGGGACTCAGAATACACAGGAAATAGGACTACAAACAGCGTTTAAGGTTCAGGGTTCAGGACTGGTAACAGGACTCACAGGAAACAGGACTGCAAACAGGGTTCAAGGTTCAAGGTTCAGGACTTGTAACAGGACTCACAGGAAACAAGACTGCTAAAAGGGTTCAAGGTTCAGGGTTCAGGACTGGTAACAGGACTCACAGGAAACAAGACTGCAAACAGGGTTCAAGGTTCAGAACTGGTAACAGGACTCACAGAAACAGGACTGCAAACAGGGTTCAGGACTGGTAACAGGACTCACAGGAAACAATACTGAGCCATCGTCCTGACTGCCGGGAGGGTTTAAATACCCTCCCAGGAAGCGCCAGGTGATGGCTAAGTGCCAGCAGCTGGGAGACACCTGCAGGTGAGCATTGGAGCTGCAGGTTCCAGCACCGCCCAGTGGTGGTCTGATACCCAACAGTTCCTGGCCAAAAAGAAGATTAAGAGAGAGGGGAAGTCTGTCGCTTTGGTGGGCCGGTGAGTTTCTGGGTGCAGCTACAGGCCAAATAACCAGTAGAAAGGTTGTTAAAACCCAGCAGATCCTTCGGGGTCATTGCTATAGGCATATTTAGCAGCTCAAAAGGGAGCAAATAAGTGAAGGTCAGAGGGTTTACATATTTGGTTGTTTTATATCTGGAATATTAGCACTTCATTTTTTTGTCCCATGATTGTTTGGCACCAACAACCTTTACATTCATTTTTGTCATACTTATTTGGCAATAACACTTAAACCATATTTAATATTTTGACAAAACCTTTTCACCCCAAAAAACAAATGTAACAGGCACGAATTAATACTAAATGAGATCATTACTCTTCTAAGAATGCATTTAGTTAGCTAAACACAATTAGCCTCAGGATACATCCAGCAGAACCCAGTGAGCACTTTGAGCTGTCGTGTCTGAGACTCAACCCCAACATTTGCATACATGGGCCACTTTTTACCCAGTTGTTTCATTGGCTAAAACTGGAGGGCTCTCACATCCTTCTCCTGGCATCCATTTGGCCCACTGTCCACCACTTGACCCATTGTCTTCCTTCTCCATGAATCCATTTGACCCACTTTCCACTTGGCCCATTGTCCTTCTTTTCCAGGAATCCATTGTGACCCCTCACACTGGGCACCAGACCTGAGAGGCATAAGATGCTCTGTCAGAGCAGCTACTTTTGTATCAGTGTTCCATATCTTGCTTCTAGTCCAACTTTCATTGGACGTGCATAATTCCCTTTATGCTGAGAATCTCATGCTGATCACTTCTCTCTTGTAGAATACATCTTAATCAGCAGATCAGGCATTCACTTAGAGTTGAACCCCAGATAAAATGCCCATAAAGTGCCTGTTTTACCTGTCAAAGGATTTGAATTTCTGCCCACCCAGTCCTAAAATGCCACACAGCATAGACCTGTCTGGTAGGGCAAGGCACCTGATTTCTCTCTCTCTCTCTCTCTCTCTCTCACTCTCTCTCTCTCTCTCTCTCTCTCTCTCTCTGTAACAATTACAGGTTTTGTAAGGATGCACAAATGAAAAGTTGCCTCAAATTCATGGTTGGGCAAATTCGAAGATCATCCCAATGCTTTTAACATGAAAATCAAAATCATTACTTCAACAATGGGTGATGCATCTGCCCCCCCCCCAGCTAGGGGAACTCCTTCTAGTGATGACATGTGGGTATCTCTAGTTCATAGTGAGTGACCTTCACCATCCAGCAAATAGTGCACTTTCTCCTGATTGCAGGATTTCCTCAGATCATATAACAGAACCAATGTTGCATTACTACTGAGGGAAAAATTGGGCAAAACCTTGTGAGCCCCCCTAACATTCTAAATTATCTTTCCTGCATAGGGTACAGCTTTCATGGATTGGACTTTTTAGTATAAAAAGTTCAGAGGAGTTACAAGGTCAGTACCTATCATCACCCTTCCAAAATACCTAAAAAAACAAACAATAACATTTTCGTTCCTTATTATCATTCTTTGCAGCATAAGGTTTTCTGCAACACTACAGGGGATCCGTGGTGTATTTTTAATGTGTGAATTTTAAAGGGTCAGTCTACCCAAAGCTGATGATTTAGTCATGGGTACATGTTTTGATCTGTAAAGTTTAAAGGGTCAGTCATTCCAAAGCTGATGATTTAGGCATGGGTAGATGCTGGTTGACTGAATCACCCACTGACTTTATTTAAGTCCACGCTTCTGCTAACTCTGAAATCACCTCACAACTGGCAGACTAGGTGCAGAGATCCCCCCCTTCTGGAGTCCATAAGGGACATATGAATCGTGGGGTCATTCAATACTGAACTTCAGCTAATGTTTTCCTTCATCTGCCGTCTTTTCTATTTCTCCAGAAGCCCCCTTCACTACTTTAAAAGAAAAAAGTTTTTAAAAAAAGCTTAATACATACCCACCCATCATACCAGTCCAATGATGTTGTAGGTCCTTCCCTTTCTCCTCATGCAGCAATAAGGTCACCTTCAAAAATGTGCAGGAGCACATTCTCTCCGGAGGTACTCTTGCAGGTGACAGCAGTAAGGCACAGCAATGTCATATGCACCTTCAAAATGCATCCCAAGGTCCAGAGTAAGTTCCTTTATTTCCTCCAATTGCTTTTTTTTTGGCCTTTAATACATTCTTTTTGGGTGGTGGAACATTTTTATGCAAGGTCCCCTTTCCTCTCCTCTTTCCTTTCATTTTCCTTTCCTTTTCTTTCCTTGACTATTTCCTTTCATTGACTCTTCCCTTTCCCTCTCCTCTCCTTTACTTTCCTTTCCTGTTAACTTTCCTTTCCTTGACTCTTCCCTTTACTTTGACTCTTTCCTTTCCCTCTCCTCTCCTCTCCTTTCCTTTCCTTTCCTTGACTCTTTTCTGTCCTTGACTCTTTGCTTGCCTTAACCTTTCTTTTTCCCTTCCTTACCTTTCCTTGACTCTTTCCGTTCCTTTCCTTAACTCTTTGCTTGCCTTTCCTTTCCTTTTTCCTCTCTCCTTTCCTTTTCCCTTTCCTTTCCTTGACTCTTTCCGTTCCTTTCCTTAACTCTTTGCTTGCCTTTCCTTTCCTTTTTCCTCTCTCCTTTCCTTTTCCCTTTCCTTTCCTTGACTCTTTCCTTTGCTTTCCTTAACTCTGTGCTTGCCTTCCCTTTTCTTTTTCCCTTCCTTAACTTTCCTTGACTCTTTCCTTTAATTTCCTTAACTCTTTGCTTGCCTTTCCTTTTCTTTTTCCTCTCTCCTTTCCTTTTCCCTTTCCTTTCCTTGACTCTTTCCGTTCCTTTCCTTAACTCTTTGCTTGCCTTGCCTTTCCTTTTCTTTTTCCCTTCCTTACCTTTCCTTGAATCTTTCCTTTCCTTTCCTTTCCTTAACTCTTTGCTTGCCTTTCCTTTTCTTTTTCCTTTCATTTTCCTTTCTCCTTTCCTTTCCTTTTCTTTTTCCTTTCCTTGACTCTTTCCTTTCCTTTCCTTTCCTTAACTCTTTGCTTGCCTTTCCTTTTCTTTTTCCTCTCTCCTTTCCTTTTCCCTTTCCTTTCCTTGACTCTTTCCGTTCCTTTCCTTAACTCTTTGCTTGCCTTTCCTTTCCTTTTTCCTCTCTCCTTTCCTTTTCCCTTTCCTTTCCTTGACTCTTTCCTTTCCTTTCCTTAACTCTTTGCTTGCCTTTCCTTTTCTTTTTCCTTTCCTTGACTCTTTCCTTTCCTTTTTCCGTTCCTTTCTTTTTTTTCTTCTTTATTTCCTTATACAGGGAAACAACGTATGAAGTAAGTTGAGAGACAGTGAAGTCTCAGGCTTGGACTAAATAATTTTTTTTTTTCTATACTGTCCACACAAAGTCCCTGATCACCACTCCTAATAAAACTATGCTCATAAACAACAGGAAACGCCTTGTTATCCGGGACATTGGTTTGCAATGTTTTTTTTTTTTTTTCTTATTTTCAGCCTACAGAGGCTTGCCGTCTACAGGAGCAGGATAATAACTTCTCATCCCCCACATGAGATTGCTGGCCATTACTGGCTGCACTATGCTGGTGTCCTGTGATTTTCATCAGCCCTGCTCCAAATCCAGCCAGTGATCCGGAACTAATGATCACAAGCCTCTTATGTGACTTTGTGACTTAATCCTTTTGGTGTTAGATGTCTGTGACTTGAAGTGCAAACTGCAAGACCCGCTTCTTTAGCAACAACACTCATTCTACAACATGGGCTCTATTCACTAAGCTATAGCTCGTGTTATTTGCCATGTTGGTGGTTATTTTCAGACGTGTTACTTTCCCCTCACATTGGCTCTCATTGCTGAATATAAGGCCTCATTCACGCTGCCATACAATACGCTGCGTATATGCACGTACTCGCATATTATCCCATATGCAGTATATGCAAAAAAATGGCTCCAGACACATAGTTGCGTATGGAGCCGTATATTTGCGTAGCGTAAAGATGTGCAAAAACAGAATGGACCTGAGATGCGTTCGGGCAGCGTATTTCTGCCTATTTCATGCGCATACATGCACATACGCGCGTACAGTTCATTAAAAAATCTATTATGAATGCATTCTGGGATTGCATATAGTGCACGCATATACGCGCATACTCGCATATGTGCGTATACATAGGAGCGTACATATACGCGTATATACAATTTTGCTCTTGCGTTGTGTGTAAATGAAGTCTAACAGTTTTTATGGCAAATTATAAAATGTAGTTTTGTGAATTGAGTCGCGCCATATTTTTACCTAATTGTTTCTTTATTTGTAAGGGCTTGGTTACACCCAGAGCCGGATTCCCGGCAAGGCCACTGAGCAGAGGGGCGGCACAGGTTTGAAGTCACGCGACGCCCGGAACAAGGAGTTCTGGGCGGTAATTTGTTTTCTACATTTAGCTCTGCTGTGCACAAGCAGAGCTAAATGAAGAATAGGAGAAATCACCTGTTTCTTTACAAGTAATCTCGCCGATGTCGCCGAGATCACTTGTAATTAGACTGCCGGTCCGTCCTCCCTCCCGCCGCCCCACCCCCTCCGCTGCAGTTAGCTTACTCCGTGCTGCGTCCTCCCGGCTCCGTCCTCGCCGCCGCCATCTTCAGGGTGGAGAGTGGTGAGCAGAGCGGTAGGGTTAAAAGTAACCCTGCCGCTCCGTGTATACAGTGAGAGGTTGAGAGCTGAGCTTTTCCTCTCTCATCTGTCACAGGAGTTCCAGCACAGTGCTATGCTAGAACTCCTATATTGGAGGTGACAGGTTCAATAAAGAGAACCTGTCACCTCCAAATGCTATCACACAGTGACTTGTTAGCTCCTGTGTGATAGCAATAAAGTTAGGTGGAAAAAAATTGATACAAAAATAATTACATAAAGAAAAATAAGGAAAAAATAATAAGTAATAATACTTACATTAAAAAATAAAGTCATAAAGTAAAAAATAGTAAGAAAAATATTTAAAAAATACGAAAATAATTCTAAATACAAAATAATAAGATTAAAAAATCATAAAAAAATTAAAAAAAGTAAAAGATGACAAGATAAATAAAAATGTAAAAAGTACAAAAATAAATACAAAAATTTAAAAGTGATAAAAAAAAGTGAATAAAATAGAAAAAGATAGAAACAAAAAAAAAAACCCGGCCTTGGGGCAGCAGGGAGGGTAAATCCGGTCCTGGTTACACCTATCCATCGCGGTGCATTGAGATAAAGCACCGTTACCACAAGGCATGATAACATACCATATATGTTTAGTGTGTTGTGGTGCCATTGATTTTCAATGACACCGCAACACACCAAGGCAGTACACCTCCAACAGCTAAGCATTGCAGCGCACCACAGTGAACAGTGATGCAGCATCAGAAAAACGTGCATCCGTTCTGATGCAACGGCAGATTTGAAACAACTAGTGTAATCAAAGATCAGCCATTCTTAGCCAGGGTTCCATGGAACCTTTGATTTCCTTTAGAAGTTGCTAGGGTTTCCTTGAACTGTTGCTAATTGACCTGTGCCTTCAAACGTCCAAGGGAAATTCCACTTGACAGGACCAGCTTTATGACAACAATTATCTTTTCCAGCTGTCTGTATGGTTGACAGTCTAACCAGCACTGTAAAGGTTGTACTTTTCCTATAGAACCCCAAAGTAAGGGGCATTTTCCCCATTGACCCCCAATGAATTGGTATTGGAAAGGGTCTCCAGAGACCTGAAAATTACTTAAGGGATTCCTCAGGGTTAAAAAAGTTGCATTTTTCCTTGTATCAGAGCTGGATGCCCTCCAATGACCCCTTTCTTCATAGTTTGAGAATGTTGATTATGTGATTTATCAGTTGTCATTTTGAAGTGCACCTGAAGTCAAAACAATGTACTTTCCTTATTTGCTCCCTTTTGGTCTGGTGAATGCACCATTGAATACTGTTTGTTATATCTGATAAGTGCAAAGAAATCAAGTGAGTCTGCTAGTTTCTGTGCACTTCACAATAATATCTCAACCAGTGTATGTGTACCTTGGACCTTGGTGTGCAGGTGACTATCTCCTCTGGGCATGCAAGTACCTAAACTACACTTTCTACAGCTCTGGACCGTAGTAATATACTAACTATGCTGACAGCTCTCCTGATAACTGTCTGTGATTTAAACATAGTTTATGTTAACGTGACACTGGACTCAGGACTTAAATCTTACAAATGCATTCCGGTACTTGAACTATTAACAAAGCTGTCCTTCCTTCTGGAGGGGGGGGGCTACTTCTGCTCCCCATGGTCCCTGTGTGTGTTGTAAAGTAGTCACCGCTCCAAGCTCGCTCCTGTGATGGACTACAATCTCAATACAAATTTGTAAACTAAACATGAGATTGTAGTCCATCACAAGAGTGAGCTTGGAGCGGTGACTACTTTACATCACACACAGGGACCATGGGGAATAATATTAGCCACCCTCCAGAAGGAAGGACAGTGTCAGCACTAATTCAGAGATGATTGGAGGATCTACAGCCGAGTGATACACAAATAAGATAATTTTTTGTTAATATTTAAGGTGCTTAAATTTATTTTTTAGGTTTACCTCCTGAGTTTAGTGTCACTTTAACTGACCACAGACCCACACTGGTCCCTACAACCCCAAGTGATTTTTGTTGCTGGTTAAGGTACTTAAATGTATTTTAAGATTGAAGCCATGAAGGTGAAACGCGTGAAAGATTTGGCATGCTTCTAGGGATACTATACAGTATAGAAGATATGTTGTCCGCACACCATTCTGCTTCGAAATGTCATCTTTATTTGTATTCCTTTGGCATGACATGTGAATGCAACATTTCGGATCCTCACAGGACCCCTTCGTCAGGCAAAGTGTCAAAAGAAAGGGTCCTGTGAGGATCCAAAATGTTGCATTCACATGTCATGCCAAAGGAATACAAAAAAAGATGACATTTTCGAAGCAGAATGGTGTGCGGACAACATATCTTCTAGATCAGTGGATCTCAACCTGTGTAACCTCAGGACCCACATTTGTCTTGGTCTTTAAGTCGCGACCCAAGTCGCACCGCAATGGGACGCACGGCATTGCGGTAACCGCACATTTCGGTGCGGGCGACTAAACTGTGGGCGGGAGGTGCGTTTGGGGTGCCATTCAAATCAATGGAAACGCAAAGCACCTCCCACACCAGAACACGTAGTAGGTGCGATTGCGTGGTACAGTGCGATAATCACATGGGACTGTTCGATTAACACACTGCAGTAGTGTGAACGGGCCCTCATAAACACTGACAAACATACATAACCACAGACACAATCTCACACACTCACAGACATTGTCAACCACACATACACACTACAAAAAAGGTTTTAAGATCCACTCAGCCTCCCTACCTTTCGAGAACTGGAGTGGATCCTCAGCCTGGGGTCCAGTGTGGGCTGCTGTGCTGTGACAGAGCTCCATCCATACATATAATGCTTACAGCTCCCTTGCATGTCCTGTAAAGGTGCGGGGAGCCAGAATGTGATGTCATTCCAGTCCAGGTACCTCTACAGGACATGCGGGGGAGCTGTAAGCATTATATGTATGGATGGAGCTCCCTCGTTGCCATAGCCCCACCCCACCCCAAGCTGGCACTCGGCACCGGGCAGCTTATTTTGAATGGCTGCTCAGTGCGAGAACTGACAGTGCTGCGCTAGGGGGAGGCTGAGGAGTCTCTCAAATAGAAAAGTGGAAAGTGCTGAACACAGGGCCACAAGCCACTTTTGGGTCACGACCCACCAGTTGAGAACCAAGGTTCTAGATTATATATTGTAGCGCCATCCACCAGTTGTTCCAGCATCAGTTGGATTATGGGGTACATCGGTACGGTGTGCGAAGGGGATATTACAAAAAAATACTATACAGTGTGTCACAGATATCTACAGTAAATATTTATGATTTGAGAAGATCCGTGGATTGCGATCACCTTTTCTCCTCCTGAGTTTAGTGTCACTTAAATAATGTATCAATAATTCCAGAGCCTGCTTGTGTCTAAGATAATGAGTCTTCTCCATTCCCATGATTGGTCAATCAACACCCGAACCTCTTGACTATGTTTTTATACTTTTTCAAATTGCAATGCAGCCACATAAATTTTCTTTTTGGCTATTTGTAGGCGGCCACCAAGTGTGTATGCATTTACTGTATATACTATATATGAGCGTGAAAAGACTATACTTTCTCATTAAAGTATCAATATCTTCAAAAGTTTCATATCAGCATATAATTAAAAAAATACCATATAAATTGGTTGAAATTAAAACTTTGCAAGTTATTAAACTTTTAAAGTCTAGTCTCCAAGGAAAATGCCTGAAATTCACACACATTCAAGTGTTCTCCCAGGAGGAAGAGAAAATGAATGTGGAGCTGTGAGTTTGAAAGCCTTCATTGCCAATTTCTGTTTGATCACGATAAGGAAAATCCATACCTGACAAGCCTATGGAGAAATGTCCTGACAGTCACTTGTCGACTCCCCCTGACCGCAGACAGTTTAACCACCTGGGGTTTTCAAAGTACAATGAGAAATAAAATAATCTGAGGATTTTTTTTTCCCCCCCTCTTTCCAGAAGTCTGATGCTGTCCCGATAATTAAATCTGCTGCAGACTCAGCAAAACCTGACTCAGGAAAATGTAATATTCCCATTAATGTCTGTATATCATCTGAAATCATGACTGAATGACAACAGCTATTTTACAGATTGACATGTTTCATTTAGTGTGGTGGAATGCATGTACATTCTTATTATTCCAAAACCATGGGAATTAAAAGAACGCGATCATGCCCCCCCCCCCCAAAAAAAATGTATATGTATTCTAAGTATAGTTCCAGGGTTGCTTTGAGTCAGTATAGAGGTAGTAGTAAAAACGGTCGATTTTTACCTTTTTTAGAGAGAAGGAAGGCATCCAACATTCCTCCTGCTGGCCACACTATGTCACTATAGGTAGTGTGGTCGGGACTACTAAGCACAGTAAGGGGAAGAAAGGCATTCAACGTTTCCCCTGCTGGCAAGCCACAGCAGTGACATAAAGGTTTCTAAATATGGTAAGGGAAAGAAAGGTATCCAACGTTTCTCCTGCTGGCCACACTATGTCACTACAGGCCACAGTAGTGACGTAGGGGCTACTAAGCACAGTAAGGGGAACAGAGACATCCAACGTTCTTTCTGCTGGCCACACTATGTCACTATAGGCCATGTCACTATAGGCCACAGTAGTGACGTGGGGGCTACTAAGCACAGCAAGGGGAAGAAAGGCATTCAACGTTTCCCTTTCTGGCCACATTATGTCACTACAAGCCATAGTAGTGACATAAGGGTTTCTAAGTATGGTATGGGGAAGAAAGGTATCCAACGTTTCTCCTGTTGGCCACACAATGTCACTACAGGCTACAGTAGTGTGGTTGGGGCTACTAAGCACAGTAAAGGGCAGAAATGCATCCAACATTCCTCCTACTGGCCACACTATGTCACTATAGGCCACAGTAGTGAAATAGGGGCTACTAAGCATAGTAGGGGGAACAAAGACATCCAATGTTCTTCCTGCTGGCCACACTGTATCTCTACAGCCCACAGTAGTGACATAGGGCCTACTAAGAACAGTAGGGGGAAGAAAGGCATCTAATGTTCCTCCTGCTGCCCACACGATGTCACTATAGGCCAAAGTAGCAACATAGGGGCTACTAAGCACAGTAAAGGGAAGAAAGGCATCTAACGTTCCTCCTGCTGGTCACACTGTGTCACTATAGGCCACAGTAGTGACATGGGGTTAGTAAGCACAGTAAGGGGAAGAAAGGCATCCAATGGTTCTTAAGATTCTTTGGGTAGGGGTTTCTGTTAAATTCATCGAGAAGAGCTAAGAATTAAAGCCCCACTCCAGGCAAAAACAAATTTTTTTTCCACCCCTCCCTCCCACTCACTTCTAATCCAACCTGCCTGGCTTTCCCCCCATGTATATGTGAAGTCCGATATACTCACCTGAGTCCTCCCTTCAGGTCCTTGGTCGCTGCTCTTTCTGGGTGGGCAGACTGCAAATCCAGCAGAGAGATGATGCCTGAAATTGTGGATTCCCTTCACTCCCCCCAACTTTTGTTGGTATTCTTCTGGATCCAGAGAAGACCCTAGTCGATGGATATTCAATAGGAAGTGTCAACGTCATGCAGGCACTGATGTGGACACCTGAAGGACCCTATCAAGCAGTAAATAAAAGAGAAGACTAGGGGCTGCAGCGTTACATGACCATGGCTTTAGGTAAGCTTTAAGATAGGGATTGAGGTGAGGGGTTGAAATGTATCCTGTAGAGGGGCTTTAACTGTCTTCTTTGCATGAGGCACTTTTTATTATCTCTCATGTTTGCTCTAGGGACAGGGTTGCTTTAACTTGTCACCTGTCACAAACCTAGGCACGACAAACCATGTGTGAACAGAACATTCTTTTGGATGACCCTATTTTTGTACCCGTAAAAAGGCAGGCCAATGTGTTCCTGGATTCCACCAGCGATCTCTCTATGATCCCATTGCTGCTTCACCTGCACTTTATTGTACGCTGGGCATGTTGAACTACCAGGTGTAGAGAATTCTGGGATCAAATTCCGAAAGTTCTGCCTAAAAGTGGTTTATCGAATCTGACTGCATGGCACTCACTACAGGCTTTGGAACACAGTGTTTGAATTTTTAATTGAATCTCATATAGCAGAATAATCTTTGCAAGTTACTCATATGATGGTGGCAGATAATATTAAAGAGGGG
>NW_017307317.1:571033-585764 GCF_000935625.1 Nanorana parkeri
CCTGTACCAAGGCTGTATACATTTATAAAGGATCTTGCTGGCAGAAAGCTGGCATCAAGGTCCTGCATAAAAAGTGGTCCAAAGTCAAAACTTATACAGACAAACACGTTCTTATGTCCATAGTTAAGATGCATACTATGTACAAAGTCATTCATTTATAATGACCAAAGGCTGACGTATTTGTGCCACTGCTGCTGCCTACACATTGTTTATGTTTATATCTCACCCCTGGCCCTGAGTCATTCACTGGGAAGCGATGGGAGCGCAGACGCAAAATGACTTTGGTCACTAGTCATTCTAATTGACAGAATGCTGAGGTCATTCTTCACAATCGCCTACTCACTGTCCCATTCAGGGCAAGGAAGAAGATATAAACATCAACAATATATAGCCAGCAGTGGCGGTACAGAATTAACTCAGCATTCAGTCATTCAGAATAACTAAAGGCAGAGGTCATTTTGCAGTGCTGCCACTGCCTACATGTTGTTGATATTTAAATCTCCTCCCTTGCAGAGCTGGCTTTACTCTCTCTGCTGCACCAAGGCCAGGTTTCTCAATGTGCCCCCCTACCCGCCAACCCCCCCACCCCATGGAGAATGGTAGACCTGCCGAGATCACTTGTACAAAACAAGCGACATTATACATTTATCTCTGCTTGCCCAAAGCAGGGCTAAATGTAGAAGACAACCCGCCCGGCGCCCGGAAATGCATGTCCTGGGCATCAGGAGATGGGAATTCCACACCCCTGCTGCCCCTCTACTCCCTGCTGCCCCGAGGCAGGGCCTTGGTTGGCCCTGTGGGAAATCCTGACCTGCTCCCTTGTCCTGAATAAGTCATTCAATGGGCAGTGGTGGCATCACAGGTGCAAAATAACTTTAGTCTTCATTCATTCTAATTGACTGAATACTGAGGTCATTCTGCACCATCACCTATCGAATGTCTCATACAGGGCAAGGGAGGGAGAAGATGTAAACAACAACAATATATAGCCAGCAGTGGCAGTACAGAATGAACTCGGTGTTCAGTCATCCAGAATGACAGATAGAAAAATAGATAAAGAGAGAGAGAGAGAGATACTGTATATATATACATTTTTACTCTCTCTTTATAACCTGACATCTCTAAAAGACAATCAAATTGGATCTCTGCCACCATGTTACGAAGTTCCTACAAGCTGACAAAGCCATGTCATCGGAGAGGTGCGGCACTCGGATTGCAAACCACATCATTACATGTTGAATGTTTTTTCTGTTAAAGACTTGCAAGGATAAAAAAAAAAAAAAAAAGAGAAGATGCCTAAACTGTTTAGGTTGGCCAGCGAGCATATGCATCTAATTCTCCGAGAAGCATTCTGGAAAACCAGTGACAAGATTGGCACTGTAGGCTAGCCCCAGGCAGTCAGCAGTGGTAGAAAGCTGCACATTACCTCACATGTAAACTTCCTCAGCTGACACAAAGCTTAATGGATGTGAACCCTGACAATTGTAGCCAATGGAGTGTAAGTGACATGCTGCTTGGCATGCCATGATGTATTTTTTTCCCCTTTCTTGAAGGTGTAATTTCTCCTGAGTAAACCTTGATGTTAAAATGTCATTGTCTTTCTGACAGGTGACTTTTCCGCGTTTACCGGGAATTATATAACAAGCGCCGAGCGGAGCACATTTGTTTTGAGGGATGGAAGGAGATGCTGCCATTAGAAGGTTCTGTGACCTCAGTTTGCTCAGATGCTGAACTTCCTTAACAAACGAGGGGAAATGGAATGACTTTGTATCGTATTGGATGCTCAGAGGACGTAGAGGGTTTGTGCCAAGCAAGTGGTGGAGGTCCATTGAAAAACCATTATGGGGCCCCAAGTTTTAGCAAAAAAAAACATAGTTGCAGCACGCTTATAATTGTAATTTTAAGTTGAATGAACCCTCATACATTGATATTAATATGCATTTCACAACAGCTATTGCTACACTTATGTTTGAGATCATCCTCCAATCACTTGAAAGCAAAACAATATTTTTATTTTTATTTTTCGTGCGCATTGTTGGCTATTTTTTGCAAAGTGAATTGTCACCACATTCACTAAGCTGCAGGGCAATTCCTTTCCCATAGGGAACAGCCTATTTGTCATTAGTAAATCAACAATCAACAGCACGTGACTGTGTTTATAGAGGAGCAGCACTGTCACCATGGACAGGGCTACAGAATAGACATGTAAATTTTGTTTCGTTCCGAATGAATATTCATAAGAATTTTGTTAAATTCGGACATTCGGATGCATCCAAATTTCCAGATTTGAACAAGTTTGAATGTTCTTTTTAAGGATGCACTGATACCGTTACTACTATCGGTGCCGATCTCGAGTATTTGAGCGAGTACTTGTGCCTGCTCAAATGCTCCGATACCTTCCCTGATACCAGAACTTCCGGGAGAGGGAGATTTCCTCTGACTGGCATTGCTGCGATGGAATATATGGAGCCAGCTTCCCGGCCAATCAGGAAGCCGGGAGGCGAGTCATTACCAGCCGCTCGACTTCCTGATTGGTCGGGATGCCGACCTTGTGCTGTTTGGCCAGCTTGATGCTAATTGGCCGGGAAGCTGGCTTCCCGACCATGTGTAAACAGAATATTCTTTTGGATGACCCTAATTTTGTGCCTATAAAACCGCAGTCCAAAGTCTTCCTGGATTACACCAGCGATCTCTCTATGATCCAATTGCTGGCTCACCCGCACTTTATTATATGATGGGCATGTTGCACCACAAGGTGTAAAGGATTCTGGCGACAAATTCCTACAGTTCTGCCTAAAAGTGGTTTATCGAATCTGACTGCATGGGACTCACTACTAGCAACATTTAGGTGGGCTTTGGAACACTGTGTTTGAACTCTGAATTGCATCTTATACAGCCGAATACTCTTTGCAAGTTACTCATATGATGGTGGCATATAATATGGAAAGGAAGGGTGCATACATTTTTCGGGTAATGACACGCAGCCCGGCTTCCTAAATTTCCGGCTCCATGCTAGCGGAAGTACCGATATCGGCATCTGGTATTGGTGAGGACCGAAATCTAAATATCAGTATTCGTACTCGATACCGAAAAAACGGTATTAGTGCCTCCCTAGTTCCTTTTGTTGGTTGGTTTTGTGTTTAGATGAAGCACTGAGATCTTGAGGAATGCTGAATTAAGTTTGACTTGCTTAGAAGAATATTACATCTGAATACAGCATTGTGAAGAAAACATTTAGATAGAAAAACAGCTTCCTGTGTATCATAGATAAGCATGCATATAAAGAGTAACATTGCACTACAGCGCCATCTATAGCTCAAAAGACATATCAGTACATTAGAATATAAGTAATATGCTGTTGTATTTCCAACACCTTTACCGAAAACTCAGATCCATCTGAATTTCATTCAAAATTAAACTAAATCAGACGTGTGACTGTTCTCTGGCTAATCAGATAGATTTTTTTGGCTGTTGGGGGTTGCATTACAGGCATGATCATGTGACTATGTTCAGAAATAAAAATGAAGACATATCCGAAATCCAAAAAACAAAATGAATCATTTCAATTTCAAATAGCAAGATGGCTATTGCTCCGCCCACTGCCTTCTGTCAATCAGCAAATGAGCGGACCTGAGAGAAAACGTATGCTTTATAGAGGCCTTATATAGACTTTTTATTTGTTTGTTTTTTTGGTGTCAAGTCCTCCCTTAAAATTCCAACCAGACTTGGTTGGAATTTTAAGGGGGGACTTGACCCCCCAGGGGGGGTTGAAGCTGTTTTTTTTCGTTAATTAGTTTAACTAAATTATTTGTTATTATTTTTTTAAATATCCAAATGTCCAAAACGGAAAAAATAAAAATTCTGAATCATTCCGATTCATTCAGAGGAATAACGAGTTGATCTGAATAGTACAAAAATGAAAAGAAAAACAAACAAATGGCTCTGGTTTTGCTATCTCCTAGCTGGAGAGATTCACCCCTCAATTTGTACTTGTGACCATTCATTGATAAGGGGAAATTTTGACACCAGGGCAAGACGGAAATTTCTCAAAGGGGGACACCTGTGTGTACAATAACTCCTTGAGATTATAATTCCGTTTACTTTGGAGAGATTTCCTTTCATTTCCTGTGGAGTCTCCAGGGCAGGAAGTGAAAGGAAATCTCCCCAGCAGGACACAGGCACCAAAAATGATTCTGTTAGAGGTTTTAGCCCTAAAAAAAAGTTGTGGCTTTAAATGCACTTTAATGTGCTAGGTGGGTTTCTCTTATGGAATATATTCTATATTATATCTTTTAAATCAGAATAGTACTGAGAAGACACAGCATTCTGTACTTTCATTAAACAAAAAAGTCAAACTTTGAGACTGGAAACAAGTGAAATGATCTACATGCAGGAAATATGACTCCGGACTGACAGCTCCTTTGAAACAGTCTGCGGCTTGTGTTGGAGGAGGACACACCGTCAGAGTAGTGTCTCAGTAGTGACAGACCGATAGCGATAAAAGAAAAACCACTGGGTACATGTCGAAAGTGACCACTCGTCTTATAAGTCATCGTTCCATATTGTGATTTTGTTAAATTTTATTTCAGTTTAATTTTATTTATTTTTTTTACAATATGAAGGCAGATACATAGGACATTTCGTACCAAGTGGATTGCCCTGTCAAGTTTTTAATTTATTAATTGCATAATTCAATCTATAATTTAGTGCACATGCTTAAAGCATGTGAGAGGCTCATCTGACATCCAACTTCACATGGATTTTAATTAACATTTCTTATCTGAAGTATACTATGAGTACTGTATATACTTAAAATTTGCATAATGCCCATTAACTTGATTACAAGTCCTTATGTATGTGTCCACAAGTTTAACAGCGATGAAGATCCTCTGTTCAATAAAAAAAAGTCCGAAATCACCCATAAGTCACATAGTAGATGTCCTCTCTTTAAAGATATCCACTAGGGATGTTCAGATACCAAGTACAGTACTCAGTACAAGCACAGATACTTTTCCAGCTCCAAGACTAGACTAGAGAAAAACTCAAAAGTTAGGAGGCAGCTGTCATGTGTAAGGAGCACACAGAGCTCCTGGGATTTGTACATCTCTGTTTTAATGTATGGTTTTTTCAAAATAAAATATATAAGGCTAGGTTCACACCTGCACTACATCGCATGACACCCGGGACGCGCGTCCCGGGATTGCGCGGTCCCGTACAATGCAGGCAGTGATTGCCGCGCTGCCCCATTGATTTCAATAGGGTGACATCGGTGCGGCAATCACAGAAAAAAGGTACATGTATCTTTTTTTTGCGATACACGACGCGTGGCTGTTTTACCCGCAATTGTGTTCAGAAGCACAAGCGGAATCGCGGTGGGAAACCGTGCAATCCGCCCGGTGCGACTGGGGTGCCATTAGAAAATAATGGCACCCAAAGCACGATCGGTTCACACCTTGGTGACTCCTGACTGTGCGGAATCATGCAGATTTGCCACGCAGTGAGGTGCCACCTAGGTGTGAACCTAGCCTAAGGGATGCACCAATACCATCTGTTCAAGTACAAGTACTGATACTTGTCCAAGTCCTCACACATACAAGTACTGAGACATTTTTGTTTAGTGTCATGTGACATTTTTTCTAAAATAATATTGACTAATGATTACAGGACAGTGGTGGAACGCCAGAGCCAGGTCCCAGCTGCAACCGCTGCAACCCTGGTAGTTCTCGTGAAAATGCCAAGTATCTGAACTGGTATCGGAACATCCCTAGTATCCACATTGTGTCACTCCTCACCTTTACAATATAACAATATATATCCAAAATTATAGGTAGGTCATGATGTGCCAACGTATCAAATTCCTCCAATATACGAATAAACAAATGCGGAGCAAAGCAACAGCTGTTCCATTGTGTACAATCAACACCATGAAAACAGTATGGTCAACTGGTCAAGAAACTGACACAAAAAAAACCTAGTTAGCATAGGTGTGTTAAATAACATCAGATAAAATAATTTCCTTCAATACATAAGCATACACCTTAAATATACCCCTAATATATCTATTTCAATCATAATTTACAACAGCCGAGATAGGGTATATACAGTATACTCCAGGGAATTGCCATGTGCTCAGATCTAGTCTGGCTCCAGCCATGGATTAGTCCAGGTTGAGGTGCTGTCCAGCCTGCCCCCACGCTAGGCCGGAGGCCTGGGGGTGGGAATGCTTGAGTGTGGGAAGTATTTCACTAGGCTTCAATTCTGGAGGAGGCCATTGCAGTTGTCAGTGGAGGAGAACCAAGGAAGCTGATGGCTGCTGGAGGTGCCCAGAATACAGTGGACCTCATGAGTAAGTCCCGTGTCTCTGCTGTTGAAGATTTATGCTCATTCCTGCTCATCTGCTGCTCAAATATCTAGCAACTGTGCTACAAATGGACTCTTGCTAAAAGGGTCTGGTGAGTCTGGAGTCTATGTCTGGACTACCCAGGATGTCTAGGATCCCTATACCCTCTCTCCCCCGTGTGAAGATGTTAATAAACGTTCTTCAGCATTATACTTCTGAAGTGGATATCAGCTTTGTGGGCACTAGAAGAAGGGCAGTTAATGCTAATGGGGCAGCTGAAGACCAAATCCCCTAGACAACTAGTGATGACCCGGGTTATTCTGGCGGCTCCATTGGGGGTGCTACAGTGTAATGTTGCAAAATATTGAAATATTAGAGGTGATTTTAATTTTTCTTTGACCTTGGATGCTACATGAAAGATGGGGGAATCTTTAACCCAACCCTTAGAACTGTATGTGGCTAAATTTTTCCAACATGGAATTTGCTGTCTGTTTTTCATGTTGGCTTTACAAAATAATTTTGCATTCCTCAAAAAAAAAAAAGATCAAGAGAATGTTTCGCCAATGAAAAGTATGATTTTAGAGTTCTAAAATCCTTTACATATCCCTTCAAAAAAATTATTTGAAATTACTCTTGTGTATTTAAGATAGCCTATACCTCTACCCACTATAGACCTTTTATTGATGTGAGAAGTTTTATAAATCATTCAGTAACAGATGATGTTGTAACTAAAGCAGTGGGAGTTTTGAAATACTTACATCAGATTAAGCTTGTGTTTATTTCAAAAACCTCTGATCTACCTAGGATTTCTGGCAGGCTCAACATGAGAACAACACGAGCTGGTGCGTATCAAAGGGTCTTTATCTGAAAGTAGAACTTGGAAGCTTTCCAATTCTAATTAAAAAAAATAAAAAAATAATTGATGTTTTTTGTTTTTTTTTGGACTTTTGGTTTAAAAATATTTTCTCCACTCATTTGCAAGTATCGCATGTCCACACTGTTTCGAAAACTGTTTTGCTGCAAATAGATCACATATAATAAAACAAGTCTGAATGTTTAGAAGTACAGTAAAGTTATTTAAAGGGTTTTTCTTTGCCCCACAGCAATAGCCCCCAAACTCTTCAGCTCATCGACCCCCTTTGTGACGTTTCAGATTGTTCATTGACCCCCAAACATTTTATTATATGAAAATAATTTTACAACTATTACTAATAGTACTATGAATAATACAAATACATAATAATATGCTTGTAAATACTATCAATTCTACCTCGATATCAACAGCTGCTATTACATTGACACTGGCACTGGCTCCCCAACAGAGTTTGAGGTGTAAGTAATCACTGGCTCCCCAACAGAGTTTGAGGTGGGCGTACTTACTGGCTCCCCAACAGAGTTTGAACAGGATGTACTCACTGTCTCCTCAACAGAGTTTGAGGTGGGAGTAATCACTGGCTCCCCAACAGAGATGAGGTGGGTGTTATCACTGGCTCCCCAACAGAGTTTTAGGTGGGAGTAATCCATGTCTACCCAATAGTGTTTGAGGAGGGTGTACTCTCTTGCTGCCCAACAGAGTTTGAGGTGGGTGTTATCACTGAGTCAGTGTTTGAGGAGGGTGTACTCACTGTCTGCTCAACAGAGTTTGATGTGGGAGTAATCACTGGCTCTTCAACAGACTTTAGGGGGGTGTTATCACTGTCTCCGCATCAGAGCTTGAGGTGGGAGTAATCACTGACTACCCAATAGTGTTTGAGGCGGGTGTAATTACTGGCTCCCCAACCGAGTTTGAGGCGGGTGTAATCACTGTCTACCCAATAGTGTTTGAGGAGGGTGTACTCTCTTGCTCCCCAATAAAGTTTGAGGTGGGAGTAATCACTGACTACCCAATAGTGTTTGAGGAGGGTGTACTCTCTTGCTCCCCAATAAAGTTTGAGGTGGGTGTAATCACTGACTCAGTGTTTGAGGAGGGTGTACTCACTGTCTCCTCAACAGAGTTAAACTAATAGTACTATGAATAATAAAAATAGATAATAATATTTTTGTAACTACTGTCAATTTTATCTCTTGGTATCAACAGCTGATATTACATTGACACTGGCTCCCCAACAGAGGTTGAGTTGGGTGTACTCACTGGTTCCCTAATGGAGTTTGAGATGGGTGTTATCACTGTCTCCCCAGCAGAGTTTGAGGCGGGTGTAATCACTGACTACCCAATAGTGTTTGAGGAGGGTGTACTCTCTTGCTCCCCAATAAAGTTTGAGGTGGGAGTAATCACTGACTACCCAATAGTGTTTGAGGAGGGTGTACTCTCTTGCTCCCCAATAAAGTTTGAGGTGGGTGTAATCACTGACTCAGTGTTTGAGGAGGGTGTACTCACTGTCTCCTCAACAGAGTTAAACTAATAGTACTATGAATAATAAAAATAGATAATAATATTTTTGTAACTACTGTCAATTTTATCTCTTGGTATCAACAGCTGATATTACATTGACACTGGCTCCCCAACAGAGGTTGAGTTGGGTGTACTCACTGGTTCCCTAATGGAGTTTGAGATGGGTGTTATCACTGTCTCCCCAGCAGAGTTTGAGGCGGGTGTAATCACTGACTACCCAATAGTGTTTGAGGAGGGTGTACTCTCTTGCTCCCCAATAAAGTTTGAGGTGGGAGTAATCACTGACTACCCAATAGTGTTTGAGGAGGGTGTACTC
This sequence comes from Nanorana parkeri, assembly GCF_000935625.1. Classification (NCBI taxonomy): domain Eukaryota; kingdom Metazoa; phylum Chordata; class Amphibia; order Anura; family Dicroglossidae; genus Nanorana; species Nanorana parkeri. The sequence continues at coordinate 580,082 of NW_017307317.1, forward strand.
TCTTGCTCCCCAATAAAGTTTGAGGTGGGTGTAATCACTGACTCAGTGTTTGAGGAGGGTGTACTCACTGTCTCCTCAACAGAGTTAAACTAATAGTACTATGAATAATAAAAATAGATAATAATATTTTTGTAACTACTGTCAATTTTATCTCTTGGTATCAACAGCTGATATTACATTGACACTGGCTCCCCAACAGAGGTTGAGTTGGGTGTACTCACTGGTTCCCTAATGGAGTTTGAGATGGGTGTTATCACTGTCTCCCCAGCAGAGTTTGAGGCGGGTGTAATCACTGACTACCCAATAGTGTTTGAGGAGGGTGTACTCTCTTGCTCCCCAATAAAGTTTGAGGTGGGAGTAATCACTGACTACCCAATAGTGTTTGAGGAGGGTGTACTCTCTTGCTCCCCAATAAAGTTTGAGGTGGGTGTAATCACTGACTCAGTGTTTGAGGAGGGTGTACTCACTGTCTCCTCAACAGAGTTAAACTAATAGTACTATGAATAATAAAAATAGATAATAATATTTTTGTAACTACTGTCAATTTTATCTCTTGGTATCAACAGCTGATATTACATTGACACTGGCTCCCCAACAGAGGTTGAGTTGGGTGTACTCACTGGTTCCCTAATGGAGTTTGAGATGGGTGTTATCACTGTCTCCCCAGCAGAGTTTGAGGCGGGTGTAATCACTGACTACCCAATAGTGTTTGAGGAGGGTGTACTCTCTTGCTCCCCAATAAAGTTTGAGGTGGGAGTAATCACTGACTACCCAATAGTGTTTGAGGAGGGTGTACTCTCTTGCTCCCCAATAAAGTTTGAGGTGGGTGTAATCACTGACTCAGTGTTTGAGGAGGGTGTACTCACTGTCTCCTCAACAGAGTTAAACTAATAGTACTATGAATAATAAAAATAGATAATAATATTTTTGTAACTACTGTCAATTTTATCTCTTGGTATCAACAGCTGATATTACATTGACACTGGCTCCCCAACAGAGGTTGAGTTGGGTGTACTCACTGGTTCCCTAATGGAGTTTGAGATGGGTGTTATCACTGTCTCCCCAGCAGAGTTTGAGGCGGGTGTAATCACTGACTACCCAATAGTGTTTGAGGAGGGTGTACTCTCTTGCTCCCCAATAAAGTTTGAGGTGGGAGTAATCACTGACTACCCAATAGTGTTTGAGGAGGGTGTACTCTCTTGCTCCCCAATAAAGTTTGAGGTGGGTGTAATCACTGACTCAGTGTTTGAGGAGGGTGTACTCACTGTCTCCTCAACAGAGTTAAACTAATAGTACTATGAATAATAAAAATAGATAATAATATTTTTGTAACTACTGTCAATTTTATCTCTTGGTATCAACAGCTGATATTACATTGACACTGGCTCCCCAACAGAGGTTGAGTTGGGTGTACTCACTGGTTCCCTAATGGAGTTTGAGATGGGTGTTATCACTGTCTCCCCAGCAGAGTTTGAGGCGGGTGTAATCACTGACTACCCAATAGTGTTTGAGGAGGGTGTACTCTCTTGCTCCCCAATAAAGTTTGAGGTGGGAGTAATCACTGACTACCCAATAGTGTTTGAGGAGGGTGTACTCTCTTGCTCCCCAATAAAGTTTGAGGTGGGTGTAATCACTGACTCAGTGTTTGAGGAGGGTGTACTCACTGTCTCCTCAACAGAGTTAAACTAATAGTACTATGAATAATAAAAATAGATAATAATATTTTTGTAACTACTGTCAATTTTATCTCTTGGTATCAACAGCTGATATTACATTGACACTGGCTCCCCAACAGAGGTTGAGTTGGGTGTACTCACTGGTTCCCTAATGGAGTTTGAGATGGGTGTTATCACTGTCTCCCCAGCAGAGTTTGAGGCGGGTGTAATCACTGACTACCCAATAGTGTTTGAGGAGGGTGTACTCTCTTGCTCCCCAATAAAGTTTGAGGTGGGAGTAATCACTGACTACCCAATAGTGTTTGAGGAGGGTGTACTCTCTTGCTCCCCAATAAAGTTTGAGGTGGGTGTAATCACTGACTCAGTGTTTGAGGAGGGTGTACTCACTGTCTCCTCAACAGAGTTAAACTAATAGTACTATGAATAATAAAAATAGATAATAATATTTTTGTAACTACTGTCAATTTTATCTCTTGGTATCAACAGCTGATATTACATTGACACTGGCTCCCCAACAGAGGTTGAGTTGGGTGTACTCACTGGTTCCCTAATGGAGTTTGAGATGGGTGTTATCACTGTCTCCCCAGCAGAGTTTGAGGCGGGTGTAATCACTGACTACCCAATAGTGTTTGAGGAGGGTGTACTCTCTTGCTCCCCAATAAAGTTTGAGGTGGGAGTAATCACTGACTACCCAATAGTGTTTGAGGAGGGTGTACTCTCTTGCTCCCCAATAAAGTTTGAGGTGGGTGTAATCACTGACTCAGTGTTTGAGGAGGGTGTACTCACTGTCTCCTCAACAGAGTTAAACTAATAGTACTATGAATAATAAAAATAGATAATAATATTTTTGTAACTACTGTCAATTTTATCTCTTGGTATCAACAGCTGATATTACATTGACACTGGCTCCCCAACAGAGGTTGAGTTGGGTGTACTCACTGGTTCCCTCATGGAGTTTGAGATGGGTGTTATCACTGTCTCCCCAGCAGAGTTTGAGGCGGGTGTAATCACTGACTACCCAATAGTGTTTGAGGCGGGTGTACTCTCTTGCTCCCCAATAAAGTTTGAGGTGGGAGTAATCACTGACTACCCAATAGTGTTTGAGGAGGGTGTACTCTCTTGCTCCCCAATAAAGTTTGAGGTGGGTGTAATCACTGACTCAGTGTTTGAGGAGGGTGTACTCACTGTCTCCTCAACAGAGTTAAACTAATAGTACTATGAATAATAAAAATAGATAATAATATTTTTGTAACTACTGTCAATTTTATCTCTTGGTATCAACAGCTGATATTACATTGACACTGGCTCCCCAACAGAGGTTGAGTTGGGTGTACTCACTGGTTCCCTAATGGAGTTTGAGATGGGTGTTATCACTGTCTCCCCAGCAGAGTTTGAGGCGGGTGTAATCACTGACTACCCAATAGTGTTTGAGGCGGGTGTACTCTCTTGCTCCCCAATAAAGACTGGCTGTGTTTGAGGAGGGTGTACTCTCTGGATCCCCAACAGAGTGTGAGGCCGGAGAACAAGGTGCTTCCACAGCTTTCACACCTCACATCCAGTTTTTGGAAAATCAACAACTGCCTTGGCTGGGGTATGTTCATGACACTCATTACTCAACTGAAAAAGTAGCCTGGATGAAGCTACAAAATGTCTTCAACATTACAGAACAAGTCCAGGTAAATGTTAGACTAACTGCTACTTGTTATACCATGACTTGGATAAATAAAAACCTTCCCAGACCCACGCAATTTAAGCAAATAGTCGGGGCTGCCCCTATAATGAGGCAGCCTGAGGTGGTTGCCTCATGGGGCATCTCATTGGGTCATGCGGGGGAAGTGGAGTGGCAGGGCTGGCTTTCAGGCCACAGGTTTCCAGGTTGGTGAAAGTCCTTAGCAACCTGTGAGGCTCTGGCAGGCACCCCACCCAACTTACTGATGTCGCTCATTGCCAGGAGCTGAGCGGGACACTCTGGCTGGCATCCCACCATGCTCCTGGAAACCAATGACATCAGTGAGCTGGACAGAGCGCTGCACAGAGGTACCGTGCACTTTCCCGGCAACGTGGGCTGCCAACACCCCTCTATTACGTGCACCGCCAGCACAAACCACCTCCCAGAGGCCTCAGGCCTCGTAGGGACACCCCTGCAAATGGTGACCAGATGCAGCGTACAATGGATAATAATGGATCCTATTTTTTTTCCTTTTTTAACTTTGGCGATGATCACTTCCTGTTTCATTAAACAAAGTACCTCCATGGGTAGATGGTAAACCCAAACAGGGCTGGCAATGGAGTGGGAACTGTGAAGACTATAAGGAAGACTAGGCCTAGTCCAGCTGCTGGAAACACTTTTACAAGGTTATTTACAAAAGGGTGAAGCGTTTGGAGAAGGCCGTAGAAGTGAACAATCTAGGACAACATAGCTGATTTGGAAAAAGCCTCCAATTCAGGTCACTTTCCTGTTCAGCTATATTGTCCTAGATTGCTCACTTCTCCGGCCTCCTCCAAACTCTTCACTCTTTAGTGAATAACCTGTAATTATTCCTTGTGTTGAGCTGCCTTTGAGGAGCTGCAATACCTTAGAAGCTTTTTTTCCCCCCTTTAGTAAAGTTGGAGATAGATATTGCAATAGCATTACTTTCATGGCGAAGAAATGAAAAGGGTGAGAGAGATAATGTAAAAAGAAAATGAAAAACAATTCCAAATAAGTTCAATTCTTGTAAAATGTGGGAACTTTGATTTCTGCGATTGTATTCCCATGTTGGTGTAAGCAAATTATTTTACTTCTCAGCGCCTTAGGCAACAAGTATTTGATTGTAAGCTCAGAGTAGCGCCGACTCCCTGCCTGCAATGTGTGTAAAAGTTTCTGTGCAGCAGTGAAGGTAATGGGTAGCCTTGCATAAATACTTTAAAAGCTGAACTTCAGGCCAAAGAGCTAAAGGCAGGGCTGACATACAAACTTGAGTTGTGTCGTGTCTGCTTAATAATTTGTGATGCTGTTCCCCCAGTCCTAAAATTTACACAGCCCTGCCAGACAGCACATATAGAAGGGTGACTTCCTAGACCCAAGCTTGTGATCAGGGCCAGATTTCCCACAAGGCCAACCGAGGCCCGGCCTTGGGGCAGCAGGGAGTAGAGGGGCAGCAGGGGTGTAAAGTTCCTATCTCCCGATGCACGGGACATGCAGTTCTGGGCGTGGGCAGGTAGTTGTTTTCTACATTTAGCCCTGCATTGGGCAAGCAGGACTAAATGTACAGAGGGGAAGTCGCTGCTTGTTTTGTACAAGTGATCTCGGTGATGTCGCCGAGATCACTTGTATGCAGCCTGCAGGTCTGCCATTCTGCATGGGGTGGGGGGGGGTTTGGCGGGTAGGGGGGCGTATTGGGGAACCTGTCCTTGGGGCAACAGAGAGAGTAAATCCGGCCCTGCTTGTGAGATTGGACAGTGAACGAGAAGCAGTAAACCGATAAGCGCTTCTCTCTGTCAATGTAAACTTTCCTCCAATCAGCATGTTTATTGTCAGCACTGCAACAAACCTGATTGGCTCCATCTGCTGCGCAAGGGGTTTTCGGGATGCTGATAGCACCTGTTATCAGGTGCTAACACTATTTGCACTTATTTATCTTGTTAAAGAACACATGGCTGTTGTTAAGTTTTAGTGCATACTTCAACATGAGCTTTTTTGGTTATGAATGTTAATCTGGTGGGTCAACTTGTATCAATGTTAGAAATTGCACCCACTCATGTCCCTAGGGGTTCAAGGCAACGAAGTGTGAAAAAAGGATGCAGAAAAGAAAGTTTTGAAATCTGGTCTTGTGTCCCACCTTCCTTTTCCTTTTCCAACATGGCTATGTGTCTTATGGATAAGATCTGTCAGCATTGAAGATGTCCTAGTGAGGTCCGTGATGGCAAAGGGAGACATTCTGGGAGGTGGATCCATCCCTATGATGAGGTGGCCTGAGGCAGTTGCTTCAAGCAGCATCTCATTGGGTCATTTGAGGAGGGGGGGG